>NC_072740.1:135026756-135324103 GCF_026930045.1 Uloborus diversus
CCCACTAAGCTGATCCGAACTTTGACTGGCTCAACTGACAGATCACTAAGCTCAACTGACCATTGATTGGTTCAACCGATCGCCCGCTAATTTCAAAAGTTCAACTGACCTTTGATTGACTCGACCGACCGCCCACTAAGCTCAACTGAAGATGATGACCTCTCAGTGAAGCTGATACTACCTTCAAACTGATAGCTAACACTAATTTAGAACACCAGTGAAAGTGTCCAAACAGTGGTGTGAGTCAACTCGTAAAATAAAGGTAAAAGCTTAAGAAATAAGCAGTAAGTTACTGCCTTTAAGCCATGATTAAGGCAGAGATACATGCAATATACCAACAGCTCACTTATGACATCCAAAGACTGTAGTTCTCTCGGGGGAGCCTGTAACCCCTAGAGAGCGCGTCCCCGGGTGGCGGATAGGGGAATGCCTTCAGTGGTCTCCACTGGTGGTAGAAGGGGAATAAAATACCATCCGCGGACCAACAGGTAGAAGTCCAACCTTTCGAGGCTCTGGCAACCCTCCTTTCCATGGATAGTGCAATTTTGATTTCTAGTCTCCAAGCTACCGCGTCCGGGGCAGCCGACGCGTCGCTACCTGCAGTCCGGGGTTGCGTCGAGAAATATGTTACGGGGACAGTGAACTTTCTACAACTAAATATCAATGGCACCCAGAGAAAATGTGCCGAACTTTCAGATATCCTGCACACAAACAACATCCATGTTGCTTGCTTGCAAGAAACAAAGCTAAACCCCAAATTATGCTTTAACATTAAAGGGTATACTACTATCAGGAAAGATAGAAACTGTAGTACTGGAGGTGGAATTGCTTTATTAGTAAAAACACCTGAAATTAAATATACGGTCCTTCCAACCTCAAACACAGACAGCAGCACTGAAGCTCAAGCTATCAACATCTTTTTTCCCAAACACACTATTACGGTGGTGAATGTGTACCATCCTGATAATTTAACCATTGATACAAGTCCTCTTCAAGACCTCGCTTCAACATCATCTGAGATCAAAATCATTCTAGGAGACTTTAACGCAAAAAGCCCTACCTGGGGCAGCAAAGTTCTTGATCTCAAGGGAGATCAAGTGGAAGATCTCGCAGATGATCTCAACTTGACTTTTCTCAACACAGGAGAAAACACTTACGTCTCTAAAACAAATGGCACAGCATCGGCTCTTGACATCACTGCTATAAGCTATGACTCTGCAGATAAAACCCACTGGAGAGTACTTGACTCCGCTATTAGCGATCACTATCCGGTTCTCACTACCCTATCAATTGAACAGGAATGTCCTGCACAGGTTAAGCGCTCGTGGAACTTCCGCAAAGCGAACTGGCACGGATTTACACAAGAATTAGAGAACCTCTGCTCCGCCTCGCCGGAACACAAAGATCTTGAGCAACTACTCCATCTTTTCACCAGCTATATCCAAAAAGCAGCTAAACACCATATTCCCAGAGGAAAACGACGAGACAACTGGGTCCCGTTTTGGAAGGATTACAACATAGAAGACCTGATCCATGAGAGAGATGCCACTAGTCAAAAGCTCCAGAGGGACAATAACGAACAACTTAGAAGAAAATTTATTGAAGTCAGCCACAGGATAGAGGAAATGATCTCTGAGAGCAAAAAAGAAAAGTGGGCTGAACTATGCAGCAAACTGGACCCCACAAAAGGAACATCACAATACTGGAAACTATTAAAGGTCCTAAATAACTCTAGCATCCCAATGTCCAAGAAACCTCAGTCAAACGTTATCTCAATGGACGGAGTTAATGCAAGAACAAACAAGGAAGCAGCAAATATGCTTGCAAAACAGTATGAAGTCACAAGCAAACTTAAGTTCACAGTAGAGGACAGGTTACAGTACCAGAAATATAAATCAATCATTGAGAATAACAAGGGTTTTTGTGCAGAGGAAATTTTCACATCTGATCTTGCCCTCGATGAACTGGAATATGCTATTCAGCGCCTTAATCAAACGAAATCTCCAGGGCCTGGTGTTATCTTTGGTCAGATGATTGTACACTTTGGAGAAATTGCCAAAAGGTACTTACTGAACATTTTTAATACCTCCTGGCGCAGTGGCAAATTGCCCAAGATTTGGAAGAGCTCTATCATCATACCTATCCTCAAGGCGGGAAAGGATGCTTCCAATTGCAAAGGTTATAGACCTATATCCCTGACATGCATTCTCTGTAAGCTTATGGAGCGTGTAATCCACTGCCGTCTTATGAATTATCTCACGGAGCACAATATTCTTCATTTCTATCAAACAGCCTATCGTGCCAATCATAGCACTGTGGACCAGTTGTTCTACCTGAGTCAAACAATAATCAATGGTTTCCAAGAAAAGCCTCATTTGAAAACTGTCGCAGTGTTTTTAGACCTCTCTTCAGCTTTTGACCGAGTTTGGCGTCAAAAACTGGTAGACATTATCCACAGTTCTGGAATCAAGGGAAATGCACTCCTCTGGATTAATGACTTTCTCATAGGCAGGAGATTCTCTGTTAAGTTCAATGGTGTGCTCTCTGAGTCACGTAGACTGTGGGCTGGAGTACCTCAGGGTTCAGTTCTCAGTCCTCTTCTTTTTCTTACATATATGAACACCATTCACCCTCACATTCATCTAGACACGAAAATCGCATGCTACGCAGACGATGTCGCTTTATGGCATACTCACGCAGACATTGCAGCATCAGAGGAGGCTCTGAACAAATCTCTGAGGGGCATTGCCGCATGGGCAAAAGAGCTCAAGTTGACCATAAATGCTGACAAGACAAACTTTTGCATTTTCTCTACTGACAGACGACATAGAGGTACTTTTAATGCAAATATTAAAATTGAAGACTCCAACATCGAAAGGATTTTCTTCCCTACCTATCTCGGAGTAACCTTAGACCCTGAGCTTCGCTTTTCAAAGCACATTGAACAAACTTCCAACAAAGCGCTTGGAAAATTAAACATACTTAAAAAACTCTGCGGAACTACATGGGGATCAAGACCTAAAACCCTAAAAAGTGCTTATTGCTCTATTATTAGACCAGTACTTGAATATGCTGCCCCAATCTGGTGTCCGGCATCCGCCACTTCCAAACTTAAATTAGATTCAATACAACACCGAGCATCAAAAATTATTATTGGCGCAGTCTCTTCCACTAATAACGAAAAAGCTGAACAGGAATGTGGTCTGCCTCCTCTGGAGTGTAGGCGCAATCTTACCACCATTAAGTTCACCAACAAACTACATTGCTACAATAAAGACCATATCTCCACCAGAGTGTTCAACAAATGGAAAGACAGGAAAAGGCTTAAAAAATCATCAACGCTCCAACTTGATGGAGCCATCAGGAGGCAAATAAAGTTAGAGCATTCCACCTTGAACTTTTTGCAAGAGCCTCTATTTCCCAGAAAGCCACCAAAGGAAACAAAGATTAATTTGAACCTCCTACAGCCATGCTCGAAAAAAGAAGACCCACAAACACTCAGACAAAAAGGCCTTGAGACGATTGAAAAGTTCTCCCAGGGTAACTTTGTGACTGTCTATACGGACGGCTCATCTGACACACCCCTCAACAAAGGAGGTGCTGGCATTCTCTTCCTCCTTCCAAATGGAGATAAATATACACATAAAATCAACACAGGCATAATTGCTTCTAACTTCACCAGCGAACTTCTTGCGATTAAGGAGGCACTCACCTTTTACATGACCAATCAAGAGATCTCAGTCCCAACTGATGGATTAGCAATCTTCTCTGACTCAAAAGCGGCCTTAGAAGCAATCAAAAACGGAGCAACCAACATCACCTCTGCCATAAATGCCCTACTCGAAGACTTGCACGGCAATGGAAAATCCTGCATGCTGCAATGGATACCGGCACACGTGAATATTGAAGGGAATGAGTGTGTGGATTCCCTAGCAAAAGAAGGCAGAAACATTAGCGAACCTTGCACCACCATCACGCTAGCAGACTCAAATGCTGTCGCAAAACATAGACTTCTGCCACATACCTTTAAGAAGCCCCTCATCACCGACTTTGATTGCCCCAGAATCCTAACATCTACAATTGCAAGATTAACCTTTAGCCAACGGCGGTACATATGCAGTACCGACAAAAAGTGCTCTCTTCCTACGGCTGTGGTACAACGTCTGTACCAGTCCTTCCCTTCCCCCTCCAGTTACTTCCCGCAGTTGATAATCCTTTCACACACGCCTACGCAGGGAGAAAATGAATGAAACGCACTACACCCCTTTTGGGGGTCTGTCAATCAGAGGCGTTTGGCATAGTTTTGTTCCCAGTGAAGGAATGTGTGGCGAAGTTTCGAAAAAGAGGGGAGAAATTTAAGCAGAAGTAAAATACTTGAAGGAAAGAAAAATTTTTGATAGCCTTTTTCTGTTTAATAATCCAATAGTAAGGCTTCCTATAATTAATAACAGCATATTTTACTGAGTACAAAACACCTATTTAGTTTAAGCAGTGTACATATTTAGGGAGCAGAGCGCAAGAAACATCATTCTCCAAAATATTTCTTTTGTTATGGTTTTATAAAAATAATTAAACACTTGAAAAGCATATCTTATTTTGCTAACTTTTTGAAAATGAATATCATGCTGAATAAGAAACAACTTATCAATTTGCGATTTGCCACGTTTCATTTATTTCTTTATTTACATTTTAACTGAAAATTATTTGTAATACCGTTTCAACAAAACATGGAAAACATTCTAAAATCAATAAATTTGAAAGAGAGGTTCGATTAAGAATCTGTGTCGTGAATCTTTTGGTTTGAAAATTGAAAGTTAGACTAAATGCTCATTTTTTTTTTTTTTTTTTTTATAAAAAGAGTCACTAGCACAGCCAGAATTATCTTCTGGAGGGGGTTTTCTGTTCAAAACGAGCCTTTTCATATGTAAAAGTTATTGCACTAGGGATGGCAAGAATGTTAAAATCAAGGGCTCTGAGGGGTGTTTTTACCCCCCCCCCCCCTTCGCTATGCCTCAAAATCTATCTAAATGATCACTTATTGAGTGAAAAGCATAAAAACTTAATTTTGATATTTTAGAAAATATAAATGTATTTCCTTGATATTTTGTCTATAGCGAATATTATTTCAGTAGAAAGTCAAAAGGACTAAGGATATGCTGAATGAAACAAAATAAGTATGGTACACCAGGGCACGTTTACGAGGATTTTTTTTTTGATGAATTTTTTAATTTTATGGTTCAACTTAGGAATTCTTAAATGTTATGGCCTTATAAAGCAGTTAATAAAGTATAAATTTGTGCATTCAGTTTTCCCCCTGTTTGTATTTAAGGGGCTTAAAATGTTAATTTTTAAGTCAAAGTCGGTTGCTCCTCTTTCTTCCTTGCGCAAAAAAAAAAGAGGTTAAATGAAAAGATTTATAAGAGCACCTGATATATCTTACTCAGTTTTCAACGAGAGTCTAATGTCTGTTTATTTTTTTTTCTGTTAATTAATTCTTACATTTGGAACTGTTTATGCCAGTAAAAAATGGAAGAAAGAGGTTGGTTTTCTGTTTACTCATGCATATTTTTTTTTTACTTATCTTCTCTTACTCACAAATAACAACGTACTGGGTAGTGAAAATGTATTATAAAGATAGTACATAAATAGGAAATGTTGAAAAGAGGAAAGACTTGGAATCTAAAACAAATTTGCCCAGATATTTTTTTTGTGCATTGTGAAGGGAGCGGAACTTAATCCTTCAACAATTACTAGAGGTATTTCAACCACAATTAGAAGAAAGAGTGAATGGGGATATCAGGGGATTTGAAGGCTGTCTCTCCATATTATCTCACTCGACAGTGATTGACTTTGAAACGCCAGCTTCATATACAAAAAAGGGTGCCTTGCATGCTCTAAAAGATAGATAAGCGCTAACGTTCTTTATGTAAATGAATACGGTGTTCAAGCATATTCCGCTTGCACCTGCTCAGAAAAGCAAGGCAAGGAATTGTTCGCTATTATTGTGGATTCTTTCTTGGACACACGTATTAGTGTCATCATTTTTCTGAATAGCCAAGCTGAAAAGCAAAGTTGCCTCCCTTGAATCTAAGGTATTCTACATTGTATTTACAATGGCTTTGGTCTCAGTTGAACGCTATTTACCTCCGCATTTTAGCGCATAGATAAGGACATCTGGCATTTATTGAATCCAGTGGTCTACCACACAAATAGAGTTTGATATTTATTATTTGGTTGTCGTTAGCCTTAGGTTAGATGAGAAGCGTTATTTCAGTGATTTCAATTTTAAAACTGAACCAAATATACTTACAGAAAATCTAAACCTAGAGAACCCCATAAGGAACAAGGAGGGAAAAAAATTATTTCAAACCATTGAATAAGTGATGACTAGCCAAGTATAGTGTCCTACTATAGTAACCCTGTATTGCGGAGAGCTCAGCGGTGGAAGTGGACATCGTCCCCTTTATGCTGTCCTATTCGGGGGGGGGGGAAGGAACTAAGAAAGCTTTGAGCCGTAGGGAGAGGGAAAAGATAATTGTATAGTTGCCGTAGCCTAAAGGTTAAGAACAAACCACTATAAAGGGATGAAAATTCTTCCCGACAAAATGAGAACTTATATCCCCTGCAAGAACTGCACCGATGCCCAACTGACTCCGGATCACATTCTTGAGTGCCTGGCCCTTATCCCACATGTTCTGCAGCTGGGTATGGTGCCACTGACTTCAGAACTTCGAGAGGTCCTCTACAGCACAGATGCGTTGCAGCTAGCGGGCGCAGTCTTGAAGACACACGGAGCCATTTAATTGTCAATGGACACGACAAAAAAAAAAAAAAAAGACTGTAGTTTCATCCTTGTTATGAACTCATCAGTCTGAAATAGTTAATAACCGAGCTGAAGGCAGATGTTTTCACTTTGAAGTTAAGATACTGGCCTTCAAATCAGTAGCTAAAGTTAATTTAACACACGAGACAGAGAACACAAGTAATGGTGGGTTTCAGCTCAAAAGGTAAAAGCTTAAGTAATAAACTGTAACCTATAACCCGTTAGCCAGGGCTAAAGCAATGCAATATACCAATTGCCCCATTATGTAGAAAGCTTCAGATCTTAACATGGTTTGTGTTCTTATTGGTTCTTTTGATCTAGACCTCTCATTTTCCCATTGGTTGTTTGTTTCTTGACATTTACTATTTAAACTTAACTGTTCCACATCGTTTGTTGGATGTCTTTTCATCCATCACCACATTTACTATTATTTTTTCTTATTTACTAATTCACTTGAATGAAAAAAAGACTCCCTGTAGCCCTAAGGTACATGCTAGCATTTTTAATTGCTGTATGTGCAATTTAAATGGTGTTTTCGCTTGTAAATTATCACACAAAGGTAACTGTCTTATTTATAATGACAGCAAGATGTTCTTCACTCCGTATGTGAAGATAAGTAAGTGCCGAAGTTAATAACTTTTGTAATATTTTTTCAGTTATCTAGTTTAAAAAAATCAGTTGCTGAAATGGAGAAAAGGAAAACAGAGCACTGACAGTATTTATAAAAGTAAATTATGTGAATGTTCAGCTGACATGACAACAATATTTGTAACAAACCCAATACTTACGCCGACAACTTTCCCTATGTCTCCTTCTTGCAGATCTTCATACGGGGTCCAACAGCGAACGCAACTTCCAACACGAATGTTATCAAAAACATAATTTGTATACTCATAGCTGCTAGTAAAATCACTTCTTGTTTGATAATTGTTATCCTGAAAAAAAAAAAAAAAATTCAGAACAAAATTAGAAAATAAATGATGCATGAAATAAAATGATTCATATGAAATGACATATGATGGTTCCAAAGATCCATGAAACTTGAGAAAAAGCATTAGAAATATTATTAATATATCAAATGGGCAGTTATTGTTAAATAGATAACACTTTCACATGCACAATTTAACCCTTACAGGCGCGGGTCATTAAAATTTTAGAAATATAATAAAAAAACACAATGGATGGGATAAATTGGTTATCTGGACATAGAGTCAAAATTTTTTTTAATTCACCCCGTCCAACTGGGGGTGGTGTCCCCGTTTGTGACCACCGCCCTCCTAGAGCAGAAATTGTTTTCTGAAGTGGTTATGCTTACCTCGTATGACAATTGGAGTAATTTCAAATATTTTAAGCTCTTAAGCATTTTTACTAATTATTTCAATAATTTATGCCATTAAGAATATTTAGAACACAAAAATCAATATTTTTACTATAAAAATTCCAAGATAAAGATGAAGTAAAATTCAAGAAAGTTCATATAGAGTATATAAAATTATCTAAATAACAATTTAAAATGTTAAAAATATTTTTGGCACATTGTTCTTGCTTTATGTGCATTCCCTTTGTGCTATAAAATATTAAATGAAAAAATACGACTGTATAATACCATTTACAGAAAAAATAATATCAAAGCTGATAATAAAAAAAGTATACAACTGTCTGGTAGGAAAAGCAGATCTCAAATGTGTGCAGTCATGGACCTTCAAATTTACCTGTTCTGGGTCAAGAACCCAAAATAAATAAACAAAAGCCCATTGTAAACTATTCTTTTGGTCCCCCTTTTCTGAAATGTATCAAATTACATCTTTCACCCACAACAGTGAGATCAATGCTCTAGACGGGCGGTGTCCACATTTGGGGACACCTGGAAAGAAGTTTTGTTTATGCATTCAAAAATGAACTCTAATCTTTTGCAAGATTATGATTGATTAGCTCAGGATTCCTGAGGGAAAATGGTTGACTAATTTAGTTTATGGGGTAAATTTTAAAATCTTGAAAAAAATATTGTATTTGAGCTTGAAAATCGAGGTATTTTAAACAAGAAATTAAGCCAACAAAAAGAGTCATATTTAAGAGTGCTGCCATCTTTGTGCATTAAAGAGAAATAAAAGCAACAAATGCAGCGATTTTTGGAGTTTAAAAAAAAAAACTTTTTTTAAAAGAAATTTTTAAAATTGGTGTCCCTTTTTGTGACCACCGTGCCGGAAAGGGTTAAGGATGAACAGTGAGATGAAGTTGAAAAAGAAAAAAAAAGTAATCAACCAAAAATATTTATTAAAGATAAAATTACAAAACTTACACATTTTAATACATCAGTTTCATCATCTGATAAATCAAGATTTTGATTTCCATGCTCTATAAGCCAGCTGACCACTGCATCTAATTTAGTAGATAGATCTGCACATGGATCCAGTGAATCTGAAAAAGATTTTATTTAAGCTCGAAGTTTCTTCAATTATAACAACTAGCCATGCATCAAAAACATAAAGGATTTTTTATTCCATACAGAATAAGTAAAAAGCATTATTCACTATGTGTTGAGCTGTCTTTCAATGTCACAAGCAGATAATGAAACAAAAAACTCACAACCATTGATGATTAAAATAGAGCATGGGGACAAAATTCCCTTTGAAGAAAGACAGGTTTTCATGTGACATGGGAAAAATTATCAAATACTCTTTGTGCTAAAATGAAATTGAATTAAAATACCTATGTAAATATACCAAAAATTATCAAGAAATGGTGCACTTTTCTTGATAATTAATGCTTATTTGTGTTGGTGTTTTAATTCAATAATCTTGTATGTCAGTTTAGACCAGTGGTGCCAAACCTTTTTTTCACCTGAGGACTACACCTCATATTAAATTGAGTCTCATGGGCTAAAACGGATACAAAATTTCAAAATATTTTAAAATTCTCTAAATAACAGGAAAAACATAGATTTTTTTTTGTTGTTGTTCATTTAGATATCAAAAAAAGCTATTCACTTATGTCTTTGGCTGGTCTGGGGTTTGGAGACACGTGGCTTCACTTAACCCGTTCGCACTCAGTGTCTCACGGGTGCGATGCAACAAATCCTGTCTTTTCAGCTCAGCAGCACTTCCCTGTTACGCCCTCTGATCAACACTGACGTCCCAACATCACATACAGTGGCTCCCAAAAGTGTTTGTACACTTTGAAATTTTTTAGTAAAACCAAAATAACTCGAAACTGAATTCGAATACGGAGTCCAATATTTTTTCACATCATTCCTATGTCGTTCTAAATACAACCCATTGGTTTTTTCAAAATATTAACGGATCTACTTTTTTGAAATAGGTCAGAAACCGAAGAGACAGAGAAATAACACGCCACAAAAGTCATCGTACACTCAAATATTTTCGAATAAATTCATGATTAAAATTATCATATGCCGTTTTATTATTATTTTTGCATTGTTTTGACCCTTATAAGTCATTTGGCTTTAATTTTTTGTTTATTTATTTCTTAATATTGTGCTTATTGCTACAAAATCGCTGGTATTCGTGAAAAAACGCAAACACCATTCAAAATTCGAATTTGTTTCCCGCAGTTGCGGTAAATTGGTTTGAAATGACTCTAAATTAGTTAATTTATTTGTTTGTATAGTAGATTGCTTGATAAAATGCTTTAAACAAAGGAATCGGATCGAAAACAAGGTAAGAGAAGGTCAACCGGCAAAGTTGACAAAACATGATCAGAGATTTAAAGTTAAAAAAATTATAAAAAATACACATTTGAGTGCTGTAAAAGTTTTTACAGAGTTAAATTAAATATTTTACATTTAATTTTCACCTGAAATTTTTCGCCAAGTTCTCTGATTAGCTGGATTAAATGGGGCCTCTTCCCGCAGAAATTTTCTTGTTCGCACGAAAAACACAAAGCTTACGCTTTTCGTCGCAAAATCGAGGATAAATAAGCTAAAAACATTTTAGAGTTACGTCTTGTTTACAGATAAAAATGAATTTAACATTTTTGGTTAAATTGTTGCATAATTGTAAGTAAAAGAAAAAATTAGGAAATTAATCTTAAGAACTTAGTTGAATCAGTTAATCACGACGGTGGAGGTGTTCTAGTGTGAGGGTGCATAACAGCATCAGGACTTGGTAGTTTGGAATTTTTTGATGAAATACTGAATCATACTGTTCCTTTAAATATTTTAAAAACCAATTTTGAACTCTTAACCAAAAATTTGGTTATTGGAAACAACTTTGTTTTTTATCAAGATAACGATATGAAGCACTCGGTTTTCAACGTTTGCGTTTAGTGCCTCAAAAATCGTCCTAAAATTCAGAAAAAAAACCCTCAATCTCCATATTTGAACTTAATGTAATGTATTTAGAGATATCTATAGGCTAGATTACGAAAATACGGCTTTAAAACGAAAATAGAGCTAGAAACAGTAAGACTCGAAGTATGGTAGAACACTTACTCAGAAATTACTCAAAAAAAATTAAAGAAAAAGAATGAAATCTATTCCCAGACGTTTAAAAGGTGTTATGAATATTGTATGATATTCTACTAATTAATAACTTAATCAAAAGTTAGGTTATTCAATAATAAATAGACATTTTATAAAGTGTACGAAGACTTTTGTGACATAGAATTTCCGGCACTTTTTGGTTTTTGATTTTTTAAAAATTAAGTTTTAATATTTTTTAAAAACTTTTCATGTAGTTTTGTTAAAAATTAATCATAGATCTTATAATTAAATACCTATTCCGAAATATTAATTCTAACCAATGGATTGGGGCCTATTTCGTTGAAAGTCGCAGGTGTACGAAGACTTTTGGGAGCCACTGTATATGCTTTCTTGACATGAAACGACTGAATTGAAAATTTAAATGATAACAGATGGGGCCAAATGGCTATAACTTTTATCATATTTGTGCCACATGGTATTTGACCTTCATGTACGTCAGCTTCTTACTTGGGTCTCTCAATAGGACAGATTTATTAATGTAAACAGACAGTGAATCACTGCTCTGTGCATATGATTTATAAGATCTCAATTGCTCGTTTATATCTTTACTTCTTTTTTTGTTACGAGTAATTGAAAGAGATAAACATCTAGCTGAATAAATTATGGGGGAGGGGAGGTAGGTTAAAACATTTTTGCATATGTGTTCCAGACTATTGGGATTCTCCCGTTCAATGAAAGCACACGAATGATTTAAAGGGGCTTTAAATTTAACCTAATATGAAAACTAATAGAACTTTTATTAAATGTAGGAGAGAGTGTTGTACCTTGAGACACTGCTAATTTCTAAGAATCTATTTTTAGCAGCCATGTTTTTTTGTAATCTCTAATAGTAACCTTCACTACAAAATAGTGCCACAGTAACAATCAGCATCAAAAGAGTTAAATTGATGATTTTGTGAGAGAAAGAAAATTTCATGACTCCAGAGTAAATATTTTATTCATTTTTATTTCATTTTCTCTCTTTGTATTTCTAAAACTAACCAACTGAATTTTATTTTGCTATAAAAGAGAAGCACTATAAATATTTTGTTTATGAGAAAATACTAAAAGTGCATCTAGATTAACGACCATTTTGGTTTTTCTTAAAACACGTTATGATAGTACCTTAGGACAGTCAAACATATTGTGTCTTAGGACACATCCCCAGGTAAAACATATGCATGGTTCTTAATAATTAAGATAAGTTTAGGATCATGAAAAAAAATTCTAATCTGATGATAAACACATGTTAGAAAATAATTCATTAATTCTTGATTTAGTTCATTACCATGAACATATATACTGACATATTTTTTACTGTTTTTTGGTACAAAATTGGTTTAGGTATACGGCTACTTCCAGAATCATAAAGAGTTTCCCATGGTACAACAGGATGTATCCCAAGGAACAATAGGATGTTGTATCTTGGGGCAGTTTGAATTCTTACTTGAAATGGCAGGATATATTTTATTTTCAAAATATCTGAATTAAAAAAATGTATTGCAGAGCAATATGTTAGGGTATTTTAATGTGGCTTTTAGATTTTAAATTTGTTTGAATTATTGACAATAAAAATTAAAATAAGAAAAATGTATCAAGGTACAACACTCCCCTACTGTAATTTCAGATACCTAGGATTTTATTAACTACACAATTCATGTAAATAAATAAAACAAGTAGGTACAGAAAATACTAATTGCAGTCAGTTTCATGTAAATTATATACTTACTAAAAGCTAGTTCGATATGTCGTCTTGAAAATCCCATCTCTGTAAAAATTTGTATTTCTTGTGATTCAGGCCCAGCACACATAGAAGACTTCATTCGCATTTGTTTCTGCTTTGTAGTTGAGCTAGCTATTGGAGGTGTTTTCCTTGCTTCTTGGCTTGTGACACTATTCCCAGGTTCATTGCATGGGCTTTGAGAGTCATTTGCAAAGGAGGCTGCTGGTCTTATGGACACTGACATCAGGTACTGAGATAAAGCTAATGCAGCAGTCTTTTTTCATGAAAAAAGTGAGAAATCATTTTTTTAATAGAAAGAAAACAATAAATGAGATTCTTATAAAGCAATATGTTTAAAAACTAGCTAAAATAGAGTACTCAAAAAAAAAAAAATCATTAATTGGAGAACATGAATTTATGGTTATAAGTTTAATTACAAAATCAGGACAGTCAAACTACCTCTATTTCCTCCCAGGAAAAAGTAGATTTTAGTGGAGAAGGTTGACTAGCAGCAGCCATTAAGTACTGAAGCAACAATATATCATTTGTTTGATCAGATTCTTTTGAGCTTGTCATATCATTTGATGAAAATGTCTGATGATAAGGACATAACATTATTTTCTCTAACAAATGCTGATTTCTAAACAGTACATGTAGAGCTTTAATTAAATTAAGGCTAAAATACTGTTGCTGAAGTTGTGCTTTATTTATACCTAAAGTTAAAAGGGAAAAAAACAATTATATTAAACGATGAATGCACATAATAACTTCGTGACAATTTAAAGAACAGAAAAAACTAAATTTATTTGTTTAATATAACTTGCAAACTATTTTTCAAATAGTAGTTACTCCAACACTTATAAAATATATTGCTATTCACAATAAGCCTTCACTCACTTTCTTTAATGGTCCGTATACTTGCAGAGATAAGCAAAAAAGTATATAATGAAAAATACATAACTGCCGTATTTGAAAGTAACATTTTTTTTTAAACAAATAGGAGAAAAAACGGTAGAATTTTCATTTACAACACTTTAACATTAAGCTTATTTTATTAAATACATACTTATATAATATTACCTATTTAATAAAATAAAACCTATATAAAAATAAATGCAAAATATACTAAAGAAGTACTTTAATTTTTCTTTGCTTTTATTTTTTAATTTTTAGTACTCTGGAAACAAAACAAAAATGTATATATTCATACAATATACAGAAGAAACACATAAAACTTTTAAAAATTAGTTCTATTTATTTTATTGCTGTAAAAATCAAGTTTTTTTTTTACTTGAACTTATTAAATTTACAAATATAAAAAATATTCCAAAAAGCATCACTATTCAAAATAAATTATTAAAAATAATAGACACATCAAAATCAATTTTATTACTGATATAATAGCAAAACAGCACGATTATAACTATTGCATTGAAAAAAGAAATTCCCTTCAATATTGCATGGGTAATGTATCCATTAAACTCACTATAATTTCATTGGAGACCTCCACGGCTCATGGCTGAGAGGTGGAAACACTTGCTTCTTATGCCTAAGGTTTTGGGTTCCATTCCCAATGGTGCTCTGGATGTTATTTTCTCTCTCTTGTAATGTAAACCAGTTTTACATGGCCCTGTTTGAATTTTTTTTTTAAATGTACAGAGTAATGTCTTATTAGAAGTTCACCCTCCTTGTGAGGCAATGCCACCCCTCTTTGCCACAGCCGCGGGACACAACAACAAGTAAACAGTTTATTGTGATGAATAAATGCTTTTATTCAGAATGATTCTCACTGTGCTAAAGCAGCAAGTTGGCAAATTGTGATTTGTTACCAAATTTTGTTTTATGACTTTTTCAAAGATAACAATGATTTTTCCTTTGTTTCATTCTTTATTCAATTTTTTTAAAATTATTGGTTTTCTTATGTATAACCAAGGCTGAGCTTGAAGCCTTAGTATAACAAAGCTTAAAATAAATGTAAAGAAATTAATAACACCTGAAGTTCAGCATTTCATTTTATGGCATCTGAAAACTTGAACTCAAACTATCACAAAATTTGGTTTAAGCAATATCATAATAAAGTTTTAATCAAAACAAACATAAGTTCTATTTTTTTCAATATGGTTATCATCCCACTCCTGGATAATACTTTTGAAGCAATCCCGTGTACTTTTGAATTTGTCTATCCGTTCACAGTATCCTTAAATTTGTCAAGTTTAACATGTTTCAGAGCTTTCTTAATCATAAAGTCACAGATACAGAAACTTTTATCTGGCAATTGTGCATATCAGATTCAAAATCACTTCATCCACATCAGACTTTTTAACTCTTTAAAGAACAATTTGATGCATCATTTTTTATCATGTGGCACTTTTTAAATTGTTATTATGGTTGATAAACTGCTTGGTGGAATATTAAATTTTAAAGCAATATACACTCAAGAGCCAAAACATTATGACCACCCCTAAATTTTGCAATGAACTCGGCTGAATGTCGTGGAAGGCACGTTATTAGGTGGAAGTGGTATTTAAATGCTGTTGGAGAGTCTGAAGAATCATTCTTTCACTTACTTCTGTGTGTGATGGGAAAGGCTGCGGATCTAAGCGACTTTGATAGAAGGCAGATTGTAATGGCTCGAAGGCTCGGAACAAGTATTTTAGAAACTGCCCGACTCGTGGGTTGTTCGCGACCTACAGTTGTTAGTACTTATTCAATGTGGATGAATGACGGTGAAACCAGCAGTAGACGACATGGTATTGGACGTCCACACGCTATCGAAGAAAAAGGTCGTCGCTGGCTGTCTCACATGGTGAAGCAAAACTGGAGCCAGACAGTTTTGCTGGCTCCAGTGCCTTCTCTTATGTGTAGTTAAAGTGTGGGATGTTCTCTCCCCCAACAATTACCCCTAGAGGTTGAGTACCTCAACACCCCTGTGTGTGTGTGTATGTGTGTGAAATTGCCCCTCTTGACACGCCATGAATTTTTGTGTCTAGAAGGTTTGATTACAGAAGGCTCCAAAAACTGCTTGTTCTAGGGTCACCAAATATCTTAATCGGGTCCTACAAGTATTGTATACCAAGTTCCAATTCGTCACAAATTGTGCGAAACCATCATATGCAAGGCAAGAACTCACTAGTTAACCTTACCTCTTTGAAGCGTTGTTACTAAACTTGTCAAATATCGCATAATTTTTTTTTTAATTAACTGGTTGTAGACTGTAAATAAGACTGATATACTACAAGCGATCTTTGTTTCAGAAGCCTACACTTGCTTTATAAGTGCATAAAAGGGAGTTAAAACTGCACACTTTGAGCATAACAGCAGCACTGATTTCAAAATTAAAACTAATATAGAAAAACTAATTTCATATTTCTAGTCAGAGCCCCAATTTTTGCTAAAAACCGCTTCAAAACTTGGGGCATGAAAGAAAAAAATGTTTTTTGTTGCCCTGTGATCATGATTAAATTTTAGAAATCTTAAACTTACTTGTGCTTGAAGAACTTTCTGGAACAGTTTTATTCAGTTCTGCATGAAATTCATCGCCAACAGCAAGACCCAACAAGTATGCCCAAATAGATGTCATTTTTTCACATTTCAGTTTATCACACATTACAAATTTTGAACAAGGAACCTGAAGATACATTGTATAAGAACTTTATCATAATTTGTCAGATAAGTTGCCAAGTTAAGAATTAATTTTCATTAGTATAAACGTTAAAGCATAAAAACTTAATAAATCAGTCAACAAAAATTGAAAATACATGAGGTCTGTCAAAAAATAATACAGTGAAGTTAAGAAAAAACATTCAAAATGTAACTACAAAAGCTTGAAATGTAACCAAGTACCATGCACATTGTGGAAGGTTTGGAAATGGATCTTATTATGAGACTGCTATCTATGGTGAATAGAAAATGCTTGCTCAGCGGGATGCAGAGCTATATTTTACATATACAAGGAAGGTAACATCTTCAAATTTTTGTAGTAGAAATTAATGTTAATTGTTACTCTCCCTAAACATTCACATGAACTCCAAACCATTTTAAATACATACTCTGTGCAAATAACAACAGAACTTGTTGCGAGTAAGTATGGGACAGTTCTCAATTTAAGACTAATTTACATTAATCAATGACAAAAGTATTTTTGAAGCTTCCCAGTTTCTTATTGCTTCTTCAAGCTCTAAATTTAAGTAAAGATGTAAACAGAATTTTTTTCACCACTAGCATGTTTGTAACAGGAAAATATAAATAAAAATCACATGACTTACAACAATAGTAACAAATATTTTCAAGGGTTATGCAATTCACTGTCGGGAAAAATGATGCCACTGGAAGTGTGTGCCTCAAAATCTGAAAATCAGATGTTTTTTTTTTTTTTTCCTGCTTTAGTCCAATAATATGGCAAAGTTGTGATATATCATTGCTTTCATCAGCTTTCTTACATACAGTAGAGTGAAAAAATTGTAAAGCTTGGGACCAAAGATTGTGCCAATTTCCGGATTTTAGACCATAAAATATTGATTATTATTTAGATTTATTAGAGCAGAATGGAGCAAGCAAAAAAACGAAAACTTATACATGTTTCATTTGCAATGCATCATTTCTATATTAAATTAATGCAAGACAAAAGTAATGGATATTAAAAATATGTACAGCAAAAACAAATTAATGAAAAGTGACATCTGATCTTTTGAAAACATTTTATAAATCATAGCATGTTTTAAAACTCTAATTTCTGCCAACTTTGTACCTTTCTGGCATAAAAAAATAAGTAATCAGTAACGCAACTTTACTTCATTAAATTTGCTAAATATTTACCTCTAAATGACTTAATGTTAATTCTTCCTGAAACAGCAATTTGTCATTGTCATCATTATTATCATCCTTATCTTCTTAGAACTTAAACTTAACCCAGTTCAATATAAGAAATTGTCCAAATAACATCATGTCACCTGATGAGATGATTTTTTGTTTACATGGAACGGCACTTCAGATCTTCATGGGGCAAAAACAAATTTTAGTGTAAAAATAATAAGAGTAGGTTATTATTTAGGGCATTCAAAAAGTAAGTTACACTTGTTTCCCAATAGATGGCAGCATCTCGTAACAAGAGGGAAATATGCACAGACCATACTTTAGTTCCACAGCTTCCAACTGCAGCAATTTCATTTGGATAGTTTGAATCGTTGCGGCATAGTACGAGAAAAAAATGGTGCAGCAACTGAAAACGTACTCCAACATTGAAGTCTGTGGAACAGAACGTTTTTTGCGGGAAAAGCTGTGAAAAATGAGCGACATGGAAAGTTAAGCAAAGGTGTTGTCCTCTTGCACGACAATGCAAGACCTTACAAAGCGCGCATTGTCTTACAAGGTGCAAGATCAGGCGCCCTGCGACTTCCACGTGTTCGGCAAACTCAAAGAACATTTGGGGGGAAGAGAATTTACCAGTGATCATCAGGTTCAGATAGATGTTCTAAGCTGGCTCAAGGACCAGGGAGCGGATTTCTAGCGTCAGAGCATCGAACGATTAGTGCTTCAGTCTGGCGAATGTCTTCAGCAACTGGGAGATTTTGCATTAAAATAGAATGCTGTATCTGTGTCATATTGTATTATAGCACGCTTCTCAATAAAGAATTTTTCGACCTAAATTGTTCGAGTGTAACTTACTTTTTGAACCAGACTTTCTTTTTTTTGGGGGGGGGGGAATACATACATACTACCTTATGCAGCTATTGAGAATCAACATCACTGTGCAAACAAACCTTGAATATAAATTAAACCTCTTATGGATGTTGATTAGAAGTTTCAGACTAAACACAACAAAGTCAATTTTTACTTGCTGAAAAATGTCTAACAGAGAAGAATACACATCATTTAACATGTTAACATTAATTTGAAAAGACTTCATAGAACCATATAATCGATTATATTGAAAAACAAGTTAATAAGTGTGTAATATTGTAAAAGAGTTAAATTCTGAAGAAAAAACAGTAAAAAAACATTGTACAATAAAAACAGCAGTTGAACAATAAAACTAAGCACCTTAGTTAAACAACAAAGAAATTAGTTTTGAAAAAATAAAAATTTTACATACAGGGGTCACTTCACTTGGGTGGCAGTATCCAATCATTTTGGTATCCTGGAAATAAACATGAATTCCATCCCATGGATAAATTTTTTCAACAGCACCAAGATTTGAATCTTTGTCAGATACCATGCCACCTAAACGAATTCTGCTATCAACTCCTCCAAGAGTAGCTAGTACTGCAATATTTGTTCCAAGATGCTTCCCCATCATAAAATCATTCTGAAATTATCAATTAAATTAAAAGATGTGATAAATATGAAATTGAGTTTATAATAAAAAAAGAATAATGCACTTAGCAAAATATTTGTTAATCACTAAATCAAAACTTGAAAGTACAAATTAAATGTTTTACTGCTACTCTTTTCATTTATCCTTCATAAGCATTAGCATATCAGAAAAAAAAATCAATAACATCATTAGAAAAAATTAATTTTAGAGCAATAGCGATATGTACACTTTTAAAACAAGAATTAAGATTCTATGAACAAAAATATCAAAAAAATTATTGAATTTTGTAAATGAGAAAGAAGTTTAATGCTTATCTTTTTTTGAAAGTTTTGCATTGTCTTTTGCATGTTAAACTGGATCTTAAATGATTTTTATCTAAAGCAAAGGTTTTCAACCCGGACAGCAGAACATTTCTTTTAAAACTTCCAAATTTTATTTTTTTCTCTCTTTGCGTCCCATTATTTACAAATACGGTCACTTCATATGAAATACACAAATTTTCAGGCATTTTTGTGCAGCATCATTTTAAATTTTGTTGAAATTTGGTAGGTTATACAAAATATGACCAAAAGTATTGGAACACTTTCAAAAAGTCAAATTTTTACAGATTTATCGAGAAATAAAAGACCAATTGCTCTGCAATTTTTTTCACAAGTAATGTATACTCCGGCTGCTATTTTCCAACAAAAATTAAGTCTACTATTCATTTGGGGGACAAACAACAAATTGAGTAACTAAAAAAAGGTTTTTGATAATTTTTTATTGTAAAAAACTGGAAATAAGCTATAAATTTAAGAAATAAGTTAAAAGTGTATCAAGAATTTATTTTTATATTTTCGTTAAAGTACCTCTTATACTCATGGAGGGATAAGCATTTCTTTCAAAAATGCGAATTTTTTTTCAAGGTTTTCGGCTGCTATCACGCAGAGTTTTCCATCAAACCTTACTAAACTTTCAGAATGTTTAAAACCATATTAGAGAAACATAATAATAAAATTTGAAGTTAAAATATTGAAAATTTAATGAAATATGAACGTTTAAAGCAATTAATTTTTCACTGCACATGCTCGAAAGATAGCAATTTTTAACTTTTATAATCAGAAACCCAGATATTTCCTACAACTCATTAAAAAATTCCACCTTGATATCTTTAAAATGTAAAAAGTTATCAGCGATCTAATAAGCCGAATTATAACAATTCTTGGTTAGACGATGAATCATGAGGGATCGTTCACAAATATCCATTCTTATCATGAATCACCCTGCAATGACAATGGGAAAGTGTTGCCAGTTTACGAACGACCCCATTCCATTTGTTGCCTATCCAAGAATTACAGAAATTTGGCTCGTTAGATCCCTGATAACTTATTGAATTTTAAAGATATTGCAGTGGAATTTTTTTATGAGTCGTAGGATATATCTAAGATTTGGATTATGAAAGTTATAAATTGATATCTTTCGTGCATGTGTAGTGAAAAATTAATTGCTTTAAACATTCATATTTCATTAAATTTTCAATGTTTATACTTCAAATTTTATTTTTATGTTTTTCTAACATGCTGTCAAATATTCTGAAAGTTTCGTAACATTTGACAGAAAACTATGCGTGATAGGGGTTGAAAACCTTCAAAAAAAATTTGCAATTTTGAAAGAAATGCTTATATCTCTGTGGATATGAGAGATACTTTCATGAAAATATAAAAATAAATTCTTGATGGATTTTTAACTTATTTCAGAAATTTATAGCTTATTTCGGGCTATTTACAATGAAAAATGATCAAAAACCGTTTTTTGGTTCCTCAACTTGTTGCTGGTCCCCTAATTAAATAGAAAACTTAATTTTTATTGAACAATGACAGCTAGAGTGTACTTTGCATGTGAAAAAAAATACAGAGCAATTGGTCTTTTATTTCTTGAGAAATTCGTAAAAATGTGAATTTTTTAAAGCGTCCCAATATTTGGTCATATAGTGTAAGTATCAATCTTCTGTTCTCTCAATTTTTTTTTTTTGGAGGGGGGGATTTTTATCAGCTATTTTTTGCTCTATCGATGAGTAAAATTCAGCATTTCCTTATCATTTTTCTAAAAGCTCTAGTAAATTTATATAAGTTAGTAGGAACGTCAAACATGGCTTATTGTCAAAGGAATGAACTTTTATTTGTGCAGAAACAAATAAAATTTAAGTTAAAACTGACTACACATTTTTCGGGGCTAAATTGTGATTTAAAAAGTGTCGCTTTCATCATTTCAAGCATTATTTTCTTTTAGTTAATTGTTTCACACATAGCTTTGAAAAAAATAAAATAAATAAAAAATAAACATTTACCATATCAGTAAATGGAGCAAGTTTCTCCTTTATGAGTTTAAGTTGATTAAAACAGAGGGACCCAATTACAGATTTCCAAGTGGGTAAACTCTCCAAATGTCTCAAAACACTGATATATTCTTCTGCAACAGTGCTGCAATGAGATGCAGTCCATAATACTTGTGGACGCATTGCCCATCTTTCCGTGTGTGGGAACTCTAAAATAATATTCAGAAGTTTTAATTCAAGAAAGAAGGCAAAAACTGTAAACAAACTAAGGTGAGGAAATGAATGAAATGCCACAAATTATTTCGAACTTGAAGGTGAATAAAGTATTCATTTTAAATAAATTAACTCAAATAAATAGAAGTTTGGTAAGACCTAATTTGGAGTATGCTGTTCAGTTTTTGTCTCCTTATCTTAAGAAAGATATTAATGTATTGGAAAGGGTTCAAAAGCGGGCTACAAGGCTAATAAATGAACTTTCTCATTCAGACTACGATTCCAGGCTCAGAATGCTAAAAACGTGCAGTCTTGAGCAAAGAAGAGACCGAGGAGACATGATTCAGTTGTTTAAATTTATTAAAATGAAAGATGTTAAGGGGCTGATTTTTAGCACTGAAAACAGGTCAAGGGGTCATTGTTTTATGCTATTTAAATCTCAGGCTAACATGGATATTATGAAAAAAATTATTATTTTAGCAGGGTAGTGGAACCTTGGAACAGCTTATCAGAAGAGGTGGTAATGAGCAAGGGAGAACATAGTTTTAAAAGGGCCATTGATCTTCACTGGGGATTGTAAATTGGGGCCCAGAGCATTTTGCTGGTCGTCACTTTTGTATTTGTATTTGTAAATTATTGAGCAGGGGTCTTAACAACTAAGACAATCTGAAGTTTGACAGGTTTAAAATAATAACCAGATGTTCTAAAGATGATCTGTCACTTAATTTAACAGCTTTAAGTATTAAAATCCTGTAATATTCCTCTGATCTTCAACAGATATCCTGCACAATTCCAATTTATGTGAAAAGGAAAAAAATCAATAAATCAATAACAACTACTCTCATTACAACAGCAAATTACTTAAAATATGTATAACAAGTTTTAATCAAAAAATAAATAAGATAAATGGAACGAAACGGAAGAGGAATGGGAGAGAAAATATGTGCAGGGGAAATGGACGTATGAAGGTCTGGCCAGAGGAAGTTTGGGTCCATCTAAGGACTCTTCATGAAATTGCAACTACTTAAAAGGGACTGGCCACAGAATTCTGCTGTATCAAGATGGACCAATAAAAAAGTTCTGATTGACCAGATCAGACCTTTTACAAGCCCTCTTATTAATGAAATGATATGCAAATTGGAAATCTAATATGTATTGATACATCATGTTTGATTTAGATCTAGAAATTTCACAAATAAATTTGATTCTTCACAAAAAAAAATTATAAAATTCACAAAAATATGACCTTGAGAAAAACCTGGACAGATCTCTGATGTAATAATGTGTAACGTGTGATGTAATAATCAACTGCAACTTAATTTATCAAAAGTGTGAGTATTATCCTGTTATCTTACATTAAAACAAAATTATTTCAGTTGAACCTGTCTACCTCAAAAAACTGCATATCTCGAATTTTTCAAATTTTCCAGCAATCTTTATTTCTCACGCTTTTTCCCCTGTTTTTCTCAAATACTTCATACGCAAAACCTCTATTTCTCCCAATTCACAATTCGCTGCTACAGAAATTTGAAGAACAACCTTGTTTTTTCTTCGCTATTAAGAGAACAAAAGTAGGCAGGAGATTAGTATTTAACTAAGAAATAATGGAGGATGATACCCAGCCTCGGTAGGAGATAGAGGGGAGGGACAAAGTGAATGCAAGGTGCAAAAACTGACTGACCCACAATACTACATTGGGAAGGGAAGATGGAATATATCACTTCAAGATGACAAACTGGAAACGTGCTATTATTTCTCCTGCAAAAAAGGATAAATGAAAGAGTAGGGAGCAGGTTGAAGAAGGAAAAATCAAAAGCAGAAATTACAGCAGTTGCAAAATTTAAAAGAATTGTAGGTGAAACAACAACTGTCAATTTTTGTTAACAGATTTTTTTTAGTTGAGCATTAAATCATTATGAAATGTTTATCCAATTAATTAGATAATTTGTTTTCAGTATATTATATTTTTATTCAGTTCATTGGGGGGAAAAATAATTTTTTGAAAAGAAAAAAAAAAAACTTTTTTTTTCTGGTTCAAACCAGTTATTTTTGATTTAAACCATTTTTATTTCAACTGAACACTATTTTTAAGAAAAACAATTTTATTCTAGGAAAATCATGAAGATTTTATGAATAAATTGTTAAGGAATGTATAATATTCATATTTCTACCTAATTTCTTTGTAATTAATTAAACAATTAAAAGTAAAATCTTGCAATTTCATTTTCTCATACGTCAAAATTTCTATAGGAGAATATTGTTTGAAAATCTTTCACTATTATAAAAAGTACAATATGTAATGGGCCTTGGTATAAATAATCAAAGAAATAATTTACTGTGGTAGTTCAGACATTATTAACTACAAATAACCAAAAATAAATTCTTGTAAATTAATTTTCTCATAATCACAGCTATCTACAATAAATAAAAAATAAAAGTAAAATTAAAATCACCCATTCTTAAACATGGAAAGTATTTTGCAGTATCTACAAATGAATCACAAGTCTAATGTACATTACAGAACTTAAAAAAATCAAAGGTCAATGTACATTTTGTCTAAAGAATTTAAAAAAAAAAATACAAATCATGTAATATTTTTACCTAATGTATCAGTGACAACAATTATAGAAACAGGACAGGTAGGTTTTATGAAAATCATTATGGTTTTTCATTGCAGAGATTATTTCTCCTGGTTTATAAAGCATTTAGGAATACATTTTTTTTTTAATCAAAGAAAAAAAATCATTTTAATTAAAAGCCCCAGTATGAAAATACTCTTTTAACATATTTTAATAATGAAGACTCATAAAAATTAATGTTAATTTATCCTTGCACCATTCATAAGAGACTTCTTTTATTATCTTAGGATCAAAAAGGTTCTTAAAAAGGTGAAAATTTGGCATTAATTTTTTTTTAATAAGAGCACTGAGTTTCATGGATATTTTCTGGGTTTTTTTTTTTTTTTTTTTTTGCTCTGATGGCATCTTCTACCAGGGATTCAAAAAGTGTTCAAGTATAAGCGTAATTTTATGCCTACTCTAAGTGTTCTTAGACTTCTTTAGTTTTTTTTTCTCCTTTCATTTAAATATTCTAGCATTAAGATTCATATACACTATGCATTGCTTCAATGGTACATAATCTCTCTCAATAAATACAAATACAAATACAAAAGTGACGACCAGCAACAGGCTCTGGGCCCAGCTAGACTGGTCCTAGTCAATTTAATCTTAGTAATCAAATCTTAAGTAATGAAGCAAATTAGGTAGTAAATGAAATTTTGGTTGAAATATGCTTTTTGGAAAAAGTTTAAAATGCAAAAGATTTTTTGCATTTCAAACTTTTTTCTCCATGTAATTTTAGAAAAACTTAGTTGGTCTGCCTTGTACATTTATTTATGTACCTAATAGGAAAGCTGCATTGATTTAAAAAAAAAAGGAAAACACAAAAGAAAAACTATTTAGCAAACTTGTATTACCGTAAAAAATATAAGCTTTACGTTTATTTAAGCTGTAATTTATCTGCAAAGCTTTGCTAGTTACCTTGCATTAATAAGATTTTACTCTTTGCATTAATATGTAAAATTTATGAAAACATTTGGGAGAAAACAATGAAGTTTTTCAAAAAAAAAAAAAAACATTTCTGAAAAAAAAAATAACCACATGGTTTTTTTTACAAATACCCATTTGGTTTAAACCAAACAATCCTAGTACGCATTGCTTGAACAACTCATAGTCCACAGATTTTAATACATTAATAAAAACCTCCATATCTTGAAACCTATCTTTCTCAAAAAAAAATATTCTGAATCTCCCCAAGTACGGCAGATTGTCTTACTGTATCCAGTAAAACACATTTTAATAAAATTGCTTTTGTTAGGGGTATGTATAATTAAAAAAAGGTTGAGAACTCCAGATTATACTTTTTATATAATAGCTGCTCACATTATTTTTTACTGTTTTTTTTTTTTTTTTTTTTTTTTTGAGTCTAAAAGGGATTTGTTCTTCTTTTGTTTTTTAATTGGAAATTAGATCTAAATGTTTTGAACAAAAATGAGCTCTTTGACAAAAGAGTACATTTTGTTCTCTTCAGTGCAAAAAAAAAAACTGCAATATAGTTTTAGGAGGTTCTTATGTTAGATTCATAAAATTTTTTTTACTGTTATTGAAAAAACCTATACATATTAAGTTTTAGCATAATAAATTTTATTTATAAAAGGCACGGTACATTTGCACCTTCATTTCAACTAAAAGTCTGAATGTGCCCAAATGCCAACCTGGAAACAGAGATCTTGCAATTCAATAAAGTTAGTGCATGATTATGAGTTAAAAGCGATTTTGAATTGATGGGCATAAATCTTTCATTAAACATTTGGGGATCTGGTACAGTACAATTTTATGCATTTATTTTTCATTAACAAAATGTTTTTAAAAATGTTTATATCATAAAAATATAGCTTTCATTTGCAGTTAGATTCTTATCAACACAGCATTCATTTCAAACATAAATTGGCACAAAATTAAACACACATGCAATTTTACTCAAGCAGAGACAGAAAAAGGGCGAAAGAAATGTACCAATGAGTTCCAATGTCGGATCATTAGCACAAGACAAAAGAACGCTGCCAAGCATTTCAAATAACTGTTGAACAATGTTGATTTTTCTCATGTTTGAATAGCGACGATCCCAAGATGACAGGACTGTCCTTAAAAGTCTTAGAGCTTGGATCTAAAAATAATAAGAATCACTTTTAAAAAATAATAAAAAGAAAAAGTGGTGTACCTGGCATGTTCATAGAAAATACCATTTAAAAATATAATTTTGAACAAAATACAAAACAAAAACATTTCTATTCGCTAAAAAAGTTTAAAAAATGGATGATAGTGAATGAATAACGTAGGAAAGGAAAATATATATGATCTCAGACATTTCAGAGGTCACACTCCCCTCCCTCTCACCCCTTCAATTTGATTCTCAGAAAAGTGAGGGGTTTTTTTCATGGAATTGATCAACATTATGATCCTAAAAGTTTTTGTGAATTTCAGTCCTCCAAAATAGTTTCATGTCTCTAACTAACTAACTAACACACAGACACACACGTAACCTCAGAGCAACAGTAAGAGATCTAATCCCAGGAATAACAATAAGACATCTGACTGTTGCCATATATGATAAACAGTTAATTACACAAATTAAAGCATAATAAATTATGCAATTGAATTCTATTTAAAAAAATTCAATTGCTCTAAAAATTGTATCCTCTTTTTGTCTATTTATTATTTAAAGTTTTAATATATTGAACTGAAATTTTATTCTGAGGTGTAGGATCTTCTTGGGCTTTGGATTATGAAGATAATAAATGGCTATCTTTCACTTATAGGCAGTAAAAATTTAATTGCTCTAAACGTTCATATTTCTTCAAATTTTCAATCTTTTAATTTCAAATGTTATTGCAGTATAACTTTGATTTAAGGATACCCGATTGAACAATTTCCTCAATTACATGATACCATGATTTCATTGCTCTGGATCTGACCACATTGAATGTCTATGCTCCTCGATTTAATGATATCCTTGATTTAACGATAACATTTTCCAGTCCCTTGATAATCATTAAATCGAGATTATATTGTAATATGTTTCTCTTGTATGCTGTTAAACATTCTGAAAGTTTAGTAACAGTCGACAGAAAACTCTGCATGCTATGAGCCGAAAACCTTAAAATAAAACAAGTATTTTTGAAAGAAATGCTTTATATCTCCATGGGTATAAGAGATACGTCCACGAAACTATAAAAATAAAATCTACAATGTTTTTAAACTGAAATGTATAGCTTATTTCCAGCTATTTACAACAAAAGATGATAAAAACCTTTTTATGTTTTCTCAATTTGTTGCCGGTCCCCTAAATGAACAGTTGATTAAATTTTTACTGTCAAATAACAGCTGGAGTATACCTTTTACGTGAAAAAATTACAGAGCAATTGGCCTCTTAATTCTCAAGAAATTCGTAAAAGTGAATTTTTGAAAGTATCCCAATACTTTTAGTGATATAGTGTATCTTGGTGAGAACATTGGTCGAACTAATATATATATATATATATATTTTTTGTTCATATTGTTTGCTCATGCTTGTGTTTTTCCTAAATGCAATGTGGGGGACTTGGAAACTATAGAAGAAACTATAGGAAATATTTTTTTTTTTTTTTTTGCATTTTAAACTTTTTACATTTTAGCTCCACATCTTATTTTAACCACTTTAGCAACCGGAAGTATGCATTAGGGTGGTTCAAAAATGCATGTGAAAAAAAAGTTTCTCCTACATACCGGGACACCCCTCAATATTTTTAGACTTGTGGATAGCAATATACAGGGAGAATTTTAGTTTCCTATATATTTTGAGAATATGCTTTTTTTTTGGGGTGGGGTAAAATAGTATATTAAATTATCGACAGAGAAATATTGTAGGAAATCTAAAACTAATACTTTACTTCCTGGAACCAGTTAACATAAGAATTCTAGGAGAAATTATTAAAACCACTCTTAAAGATTTCTAATCATGATAAAACTAAAAAATTTAAATGGAAATAATTTTGAACTGAATTTTCAAGCAGTATAGTTGTTGCTGCAAGAATAACAAGCGATAGTTAAAGTATAGAAGTAATATAGTTTTACTTACGTAAATGATAAAGCCGTGTGCAGGTAAACGGCAGTATTTGCAGAAATTAGTTTTTGAGATATTTGAAGAAGTGTGGTGGATTCAGTGCTAACAATAGGAAAAATTTTGAATTAGACGCTTTTTTCACGGTTCTTTTTCAGCGGAAACCAAATTAGCGAGTATGTACAATAAAGATAATGTACAATAAATGACAAAAATGAAAAAAAAAAAAAGAAAAATGTGCAGTAACTGCCCTTTACTTGCACACGGCAGAATAGACATATTTATGTAAAACACATTGAAATCTTTCAACAACCAGTCAAACTTGTAGGGAATCAAAGTACTTCATTTTGCAAGAAAAATTTTTTTTTCTTCTTTGATCAATTTTCCATGAATTTTTGTTATTTTTTCAAAATTCCCTGATACTTCCCTGATTTTTCCCAGAGTGATAAAGTTCCCTGACTTTTCCCTGATCTCTGTGATTTCCCTGATTTGTCGTCACCCTGCTGATGATAATCTGCAAAAACTGCCAAATATATGCTGAAGGAACTGCAACATTTAATGCAAAATTGCACTTTTGGTGCAAGTTTGTCCAATTTTGGTTCAGAAAAGTCCATTTAGTAATCTTTGGGAGCAGTTTGACGTAAAATCGGTGATTGACACGGTTTGGCACAATTGGAGCTGCTGGCACATTCCTGCTTGCTTAAAAGACATACTTTGTTTTCTTTCATAGGAAAAAGTTTACACAAGAGCATTAAAAAAAGGTTAATTACTATACTTGAACGAAAAAAAAAAAAAACAGAAAAACCACGATGTAGTGAAGCCATGAAAGTTGAAACCCGAAGTAGGGAGGGACGACTGTACACAGTTTAATATGACCTTTAGATCTGAAGTTTTTTCTTAATATATTAGCCATTTTTCTGTGAAAGATATAAGCATCACTTTTCGGTTCTGAGTATGACATTGAAATTGAAAGTAATTTAATTGCAATTATTGACTCATTAAAACTCAAATATGTTCTGTGAGATAAATTATTTTCGTTCAGCTTTCCTTTTTATGTATATGAAGGTTGAGCTGTGAAAAATAATATATTTTTCCTTAAAAAGACATGAAAGTAAAAGGAAGTTTTGATGGACATTTGTCTCAAGTACATGTTATCAATTCATTAGTTAAAAAAATGCTAATGATGAAATTTCAATTATTTTTCCAAAAAATACTGAAATACTTACTTTTAAGAACTAAGCAACAAAAGTAGGAATCTTTGAGGCATTCGTATTTTTTCCTAAATGGTAACTTTTTTATGGATTGGGAGATGTATAACTTAACAGTACTGGTATATAACATTTAAAATAAAAACAATGCACATTTTACTAACTTATACAGAGTGTTCTGTTTTAACCTGAAAGACCTTTATTTTCACAACTGTCAGTCCTAGATGCATATTTCCAATTGTAAAAATGTTGTAAATCAGTTGGAGTTTAGATATTGAAAGTTTGAAGTGAAAATAAAAATAACTCAAAAAAAAAAAAAATATTATATATATATATATATATATATATATATATATATATATATATATATATATATATGGGCCCCAGGTTTTCTAACTTAAATTTAGGAAAATAGTTTTAATTGAAAAATAACACCAGCAAAAAAAGTTTGACGTTGGTACGACCAATATTCACTGAGATATGAAATGCAGCGTTTAGTGACATAAACCACTTTTCACTCGCTGTCAATACCTTTTGAGGGAACATATAGCGGTGTACAAGGGCTTAAAATTATATGTGTGCATAGACCCAGACAACCACAAATATCTCAAAGACATCTAAACAGGTCTATAACATGTCCAGACGTCTTTTAGATTTCTTAAGACATCTGAACAATGTCCAAAAATGTCTAAATCATTGATATAGATATGTGGACATCCTAAGGATATCATGGTATCTCCAAATCATGGACATAGATATTTGGACATCCTAAGGATATCCAGGTATCTCCAAATCATAGATATGGATTTGTGCATGTATTCTAGAGATCTAGGCAGTAACATGTTTTAGATATAGATATTAGGATATCTTATAGATAACTACTCAATATCCCGTACGTTGCATTATAAATATCCACGAATGTCTACTTCCAGGATGACTTCAAGATATTTGACTTTTAGATCTGACCGGATTTGTTTGTATTCTGAATTTTGCGGCGAAATTATTTTATTTTGAAATTTTATAGAAGAAAAGTGATTTCTTTTTTTTCCCAATTCGTACTTGTAAAAAAAAATCGAGTTGTGTGAACTGAGAAAACTCTAACTTCTTCTATTTCTAAACTTAGTTGATTTTTTTCAAGATCGCTTGTGACGATGCGGAGATTCAAGTCTGCTGACTTTTTTTTCTTTACGCAAGATTAAATTGATAGTGAAGGTGATATTCATTTCTTGATTTCCACAGGTGTTAATTTGTTTTTCAACGGCAGTTTGTAATGAAAGGTTAGTGATATGAGGAGTCAAAACTACAAGTTTAACCCTAACAAACTTTGATTCTGTGCGTGTACGGTTGGTCTGCATTTCTTCAATCTTTCATTCGTTGCTATTTGTTAAATGTTAAAAATCTATGTACAACTAGGCTAGGTACTTTGTTTTCTATGCTTGTGTTACTTTGCTAGTAAATTATATTTAAACTCTTATAACTGTGATGAAAAATGGGATGCTAAAACTTAAAATTGAGTTTAATTTTATAAGTGTCAACGTATCCGAATGTCCAATTGAATGATTTGTATTATGCTCAAATTTCTCCAAAAAAAAAAGTATATCCTTTTAATTAAATTGTTCAAATGCATACATTGCTCAAAATTAGGTTTGCATTTAAAAGATAAAGCAAACTCAATTTCCACAAATTCGAGTTTTCTCTCAATGTGTATTCAAATATCAAAGAGTGAATCTTTTCTTTAAATTGTATCAATTCTTTTGATTTGTAAAAATTGAAAATTTTGTCGTTGTGTTGTGATAAAAACCGAAAAACCCTTCGTCTTGCCATTCATATTATGTCTGATATCCTACGTATCATCATTTACACTAGTCCGATGTGTACTTTTATTGGTTTCTTCCTGTAGTTATGTTATCAAATATGTTAGAATTTTTTGTTTTATATACTTTACCTATAATAACTAATGTATTTATTTCATACTTCTAATTAAACCTCTCCGTGTTAATCATGATTTTGTTTGATTTTCTGATTGTTGCACTTTAATGATATTACAGTCGAATCCAGAAAACTCTGCGGGACCAAGAAGTGGTGTAGCTCTAAAATGCTGGGTTATTGGGTAGGCATTAAAAGTTTTTCATGCAAGTAGGGGAGCCCTGATGGGAAGTTATGTGTTTTTTCAGCATATGTTTGGTTATTTGGCAAATATAACGACATTATTTCCTTATTGATTGCCTTAATCTGAATAAAGATTTTCATTATTGATGTATGCATATGTGTATAACCGTATGTTATAATTCAGCAAAGTTTGAAATTCCTTTTTGGCAAATTAAGAATTTGACCTATCCAAAAGTTTAACGGGGCGTGCAAGTTTTTTCATCTTGCTGGAATGTGGTCCAGTTTTCTTTTCTTTTTTTTTTTTGTTGGGTTACCAAGTACCGCAGTGTTAAAAATAAGCAGTCATCAAGTCACATTTTGCGGCTGAAAATTTTTGATTCAATGCCTAGTTTTCAAACGCTTAGGTGGCGAATTTGACTCCATTTTGGATTTCAATAAAGCTTTTCTTTCCTGACTCTGATTAAGGACCAGTGATTGAAGGAGTAAATTTGTAGAAGTAACTTTCAAATGCTACGAATTTTGTTTTTAAAAAACCATTTTTTTCTGTGCATGTTAGAAATATGCTATTGGTTAGTGATGGGCATAATATAGTTCTCATAATCAAATCACTCGATTATTCAAGATCCCTTGAGAATTCAATTATCACAGCTCGAGTTCTCGATTGACACATCTTGACTTCTCGATTCCAAAAGCTCTCATATCAATCACTTGAGTTATCGATTTTAAAAGGTTTCTTATCAATTGCTCGAGTTCTCGATTTGGAAAGGTCTCAATTATCAATCACATCGATTATCAGAAGTACTCAATTACCGAGATCTCGATTATCAGAAGTACTCTATTACCGAGATCTCGATTATCAAAAGTTCTTGATTATGCCCATCACTACTATTGGTAGTGTGTAGTATATAGGAGAGATTATTGACAGTGAGCCTTCTATTTGGGACCTATAGTTGATTCATTAAAAATGGCTGAGGTTGTTTGTTTTAATGACTAGAAACATATACTAGGCGCATTATAATACCTAGATTTAAATTCTTGTATCTATGGCTGGTGCCAGGTTTTCGGGATGCTATTGTATTGAAATTAGAGATGTTTGAAAACATCTGAATGCTGTAAATTTTATAAAGTTGAAATATGAATTATCATAGTTTTCAAAATTCACCTTTTGTGTAATTGATGTTCCTAATTGATTTCAAGTGCCACACCAAATAGTGCTTTATGTGAGTACTCGACTTGGCAGTGTACTGAAAGTCAGGCATGCTTCAAACCATTGCCTCATGAACACCATGCCGAGTATGCACTAAGTTCTCGGTATACTGATATTTTAGAAGCTATCACTAATGCTATGCAATTGATTCACATAAAAATATTTGTCTGTTTTAGTTTAGGAAAGAAAGAAAGGAAGGCCCCGGCAATACACACAGGGAAGAACATGTAAGAGGTACTAGTTTAATTGACGTAGTATCTCTTTGATGTTTCATCTCTGTGAAGTCTATATTTTCCGAGCTGTATCCTGCTCAAGCACGTAAGGTAAGTATATCTCATAATTTAATCATTATAAATAGCAAAACACATGCTTTGTACATTATCATCCATCATTATACTATTTAATCTTATTTTCTGAATTGAAAAGTTTACTTGACTGTTCTTAAGAACAATAATCAGAAAAAAGGGATGTGTTCAGAGAAAATAGGTAAGTTCCAAGCATTATATTTATTTTTAATATGTATTTTTTAAAATTACTTATATTTTTCTTAGTTTTTGTTCAAAATATGAATAATCAAGTATAAGGCTCCTCGCAACAGATTCTGCTATGGAAGTTGCAGTTGAAAATTAGTTATAGTACATCGAAGCTTGAAATGATGAGAAAAAAAAGGAATGGAGATGTTTTGTACTCATCACTTTTAGAAGAATTGTGATGTTTTTTTTATACTGTATATTTTTAAAATATTTGTCAATAAAAATATTTTATAGTGTAATTTTGTTGACATTACATCTTTTTTAATTACATAGAATGTTGTTTTGAAATGTAGAAGCTGCTACGTACTACTTAAAGGAGCATATAAAGGTAGGTCTGCATCGGAATGTCAACATTTAAATCAAGTTAAGTTTTCACGTACGAAATTCAACATTGAAGCAATACAGTATAACTTTGATTTAACAATTTTATTTATACATTTCACTGGTCCGGATCTGACTGCATTGAACGTCTATGCTCTTCGATTTAATGATAACTTTTTCCAGTCCCTTGACAATAGTAAATTTGAGGTTATACTGTATTTCATTTGAGATAAAAATGAATACATGTTTTCACCATTTACCTGATATATAATTTCTAGATTATGAGATGCAGAAATGACAGAATATGAGAATAAAAATAGTTCACAGATATTTTAAAGTAACAGGGAATTATCTATTCTGGGGGGATTTTTTTCATTTATACATGTTATATTAGTTTCTTTTAGCATGTGAACTTATAAACATTTATTCAAACATTGTTTTGTTGAGAAGATTGTAGTAACAGATAACACCAATATGTAAATCAAAAGGAATGTTTCGTAAAAAACCCATAAATTACTTCATTAAAGCAATTTAGTTAGATTCATATTAACCAGAACTGATATTTTAAAAAGTTGAAGGAAAGCTAACTATTTCAAACAATGATTACATGGATGAGCTTGAGCTACATAATTTCACCAGAGTTCTTCAATATGCAAAAAATCAAAATTTGTTATTTTACAAAAAGTAAAACTTGGTTTCTAGTGTATGGTATTTGTTTGTAGTAAAGGAATGTAGAAAAAAATATCTTACAGGTTTGACAGAGGAACTTTAATATTTAAAACTGCTAATAAACTTAGTTGTACTAAAATGTATTCTTTTAAAAATGTAAACAACTTTATGGGTTTAAAAAATGGTTACTCATGGTGTCACAAATAAATTACTTAAAATGTTAAAACTTTTGCACTTAACTGCAGTTATTAACATTTATCCAAATTATTATTTGCAAAAATGTTGTTTTTAATAGATTATTTATTAATTGACACCAAAGAGTTACCACTTTTTAAATTGTAAATTTTTTTTAAAACATAAATCATAAAAAAAAGACTACTAAATCCAGCAGTCACAAAACTGAGACTTGAATTTAAAACAAGGAAGAAAAAAGCATCTTGCTTCTTTGTTTTTTAGCAAGGAGGGGGGGGGGGGCGAGTTAATTGGGGAAAATCTGGAACAGTATGCAAAAAAAAAAAAAAAAAAATCATAGGTACACATAGAATGAAAACCCATCTGTTGAAGATTTTTGAAAAAAGAAGAAAAGTATAAATAACTAATGAATGCCGACTTTATAACTTATTAATTTTTGTGGAATATATTTTAAAGCTGTAAACAAATTTACTGGTTTCAAAATCACAACTTTTTTTTCATATATCAATAAATAAGTTATTTACAAATATCAACACTTTTATTCATAATTATCAGTAAAATGGATCTTATAACTGCATTGAGAAAGTAAAACTAAGACATTTACAAATAACTTATTTATTAATATACAATAAGTTGCTTGTTTTAAACCTGTAAATTTGTTTACAGCTTTAAAATATATTTAAAAACATTAAATCTATGAAACATCGTTTCTTATGTCTCCTATACATCTACAGGATCAAAAATCGATATCAATAACCAGTTATAAAGACATCCAAAAGCTATCTGGACATGACATCCTATGAATATGCAAGAAACATCCTCCGGATGTCTATGAGATATCCAGAATATCCCCTGGATATCTCTGAGATCGCCACGGAACGTCTAGATATTTTCGACGTCAGAGGGAGTCAAAAAAGTGCAACCTTTCGACCACTGGTAGATATTCATTTAGACATTCGGACATCTTATAGTCATCTTCTGGACTTGCCTCATCTCTAGTTCTATATCTAGTGGATCTCTTATAGATGACTTTTAAAGATAGGTGGTTGTCTGGGATAGTTTCTTTTTCATTAATTCTACTAGAAAAAACTCCTCCCACAATCCGGCAACACGGGCTAAAGACGGAGGTTCAAAATTCAACTTCAATGACATCCATACAGCATATGGATCGTCTAAATCATGAATTGTTTTAACTCATCCTCTATGTTGCGGTAAATAATCGCCGCTGCTTGGCCCCTCCATTTCTTTATTTCTGCTGAAATACCTTCTTCTAATTTTGTTTGGGTTAATTCCCATAAATCTCTTTCTATCAGTACCATTTTCATATTTTTCGACCATATTGCCCAATTGCAGGAGTTAAGTTTCTTAATGTTTCGATAGTCCCGTTCCATATTTCTGAAAATTTTTGCAAATATGTCTCCAACTAAAAAGACATTCGACCGAGCTCTGCTACCAATCTGTTGGCATGATTAAAGTTAAGTTTAAAAATCCAAAGTTTAAGATATTTAAACTAAACCAACATTAACTGGCCATGTAATGTCAAGTTGGAGACAAGCAAAAAAACATGTTTCAGAAAAATACATTTATTAAATATGACTAGAACTGTAACACAATATCTCCATAAAAGAACACCCCCAAAATATCACAACAAAAGTGGTTCCAATAAGTAAAAGAAAAATGTCACCAATCAGTCGATGTAGTCGCTGGAAAGTCCGAAGGATCCACTAAAGAAACACAAAAAGTCCCCCGGATCACACTTCAGGAACGTACGTAACGGGAAGGCAACATTAGACAGTTCGGAGATCGGTGAACATCTCAGGTAGACACTTAGGAACTCACTACCCCGGCAATATCAATTGGCCGGACACAACACAAGTGTTTCTTCACCTGGACTCATACTAATTCCAGGACTTGGAATATTTCAATTCACACACCACTAAAAAAGCCACGCTAGCATCGCGGGGAAAAACCCCTCACACGTCAGCCGAACTAGGCTTCACGATCAAAACAAAACTGGGGATCGTTGAGAGAAGAGAGCGAAGAGTGCTGCCACTCGCCTCAATATATATGTTTCATCAGCCAATGAGATTCCATGCCTCGATGACGTCACCACACTAACTTCTACTTCAACCATCACTCATTTGTTTATTCTACTGCTGCGAATATTCGTACTCCTCTCCATAGCACGTGCAGTCAACAAGTGGAATTAATTCGAATCAATCAGGTGACAACTCAACTTTTTCTGAATCGACACATCGAGACATGCTATCTTCAATGGTTTTAGTAAACAGTCACCATTAATTATGGCATGGGGGAATTGTCGATTGAAGTGTTAGCACCAATTAGTTGACTAGTTCTACTTTTACCAGACTGGGCTTAAAGTAGGTACATTTAACTTTAAATTATTTTCTTTAAATTATCGGCTGTGGACCGAGAATAAAAATAAAATAATATTTTATGCCAACACATTTAGTATCTAAATTGAAATATATCTTGAATTTTGCGGCAGACCCTCAGTACAACCTTTCAGGGGTCGCCAAACTTTGTCCAAAAAAATGAAAAAGTACCATGTTTGAGAACCTCTGGTTCCCTGCATTGAGGCTCAACCATGGTTTTTGTACGTAATTTTTGTAGTAATATGTATAAATTATTCAATACCATCATTAGTTGGGTGACTCACCCTTTGCGCTGCCAAAAGAGAAGCCATTTTTGTATGAAAAAATGCTAAAAAGTGCAGTTTTCATAAGACTTGATCTCAGTGCACTGAGGGTCAATGTAGAACCGGATACCTGCATTTCAAACTAGAGTATGCGTATTTTCAAACAAGTGACAAACTATGGGCAAATTCTTTTCAAGAACACAATACGTATTTCAAAACAGTAAAATGAACTATGAAGATTTCAATTCAATCAACATATCCGGGTTTAAACTTCCCCCCAGGGTTGGCACTATGGTGATTACTGAAATTTAATTTGAGAGAGGTATAATAGAATACATAAAGTTCATCCAAATTTGTATTTTTTACATTATATTTTATTTCAGAAGTAGTTGTACAAGCAGTTGATTAGACTTATTTTATACAATTTGTACTTGTATAATCAAAAACTTACCATAAAAGAGTTATAGACTTATAAGTAGACTGATTATGCTTACTTGCATACTATATAATAATATAACAGTAAGCAAAGTGAAAAAAAAAGGCCATTATTGCGGTAAAAGAGTAAGTTACATATATTTGTAACATATTTTTGAAGGTGTTTTAGGTATATTTTTAAACATTAAATTAAGATAGCTTTTTTGGTTTGATAATGACGTGTTTTCTCCCATAAGAGGATGTACATTATAGTGACAAAAATTATTTTCTCTGAACTAAACTACCATGATAGCAAACAATTACAAAGTCAATTTAAAACTTACGATAAAAGCAATAATATGACATTATAAAACAAGGGTATGGTTGTCTTACTGACTTGTGGGTCAGTAAAAAACTGCAAAACAAAGCATATACCTTGACTACAACTAAGCTGGATGTGTCGTTTACTCGCATGCAATTTCCTCACATTGAAGTGCATTTTATGAGCCTGCGGAATCATTGCCAATAGCTCTGTCACTTGTTTATGAAAAGACATGCACTCTAGTTTGAAATGCAGGTATCAAGTTCCATACTGCTCCTCAGTGCACTGAGATACAGGCCTCTAAAAAGTGCACTTTTTATCATATTTTGATGACAAAACTGCTATTTTTTTGCAGCAGTGAGCATTAACCATATATTTAATGAGCCTATTTAATAATGTATATATATTATTACACAAATTGCTTGCAAAAACTATGGTTGAACCTCAGTGCATGGAACCAGAAGGCCTCAAACATGACACATTTTCACTTTTTTTGGCACAGTTTAGCCACCCCTGCCAGGGTGCACTGAAGGTCAGCCATAAAATTTACGATATATTTCACTTGAGGCACTAAATATCACATTGTAATCACAAAGATGATTACAACGTGCTGATGCTCAATGAGCAGAAATGAATCAATATCAAAAAATGTCGATTTGAGAACAACCCTGTGTCGGGACCAACTATCGGAATTTTTGTGCGTCACAAAAAGTTTTTTTTTGGAAGAAAAGAAAAAATATGTGTGTTCTAAAATTGTTCGAAGAATCCACTGTAACATTTTTAACGAAATCAAAAATGGCATGTATCTGACCTGCCTGACTCTTATAAAAATGGCTCTTAACTTTGTTTTCTTCTTTGTTTGAAATATCATAAAATTTGAAAATACTACATTCTCTTTCAAAACTATAATGTAAATTCTTAGTTAAGTTGATTTGATCATTGATATCTTTTTATTTTATTCTAACAAAACAGAAAATTACAAATAAGTAACTTATCGAAGCATATTGTTTTAAGAACAGAACTGAAACACTGTATAGTATTACTAGAAGCAATGTTAGTTCAAGTGTCATTTTACTTTTTAAATTTATAAGAAACAAATGTAAATAAATAAATGCTTAAACCTACTTTAATTTTAAGTTGAGAACTGGTGAGAGTCTTTCCACTAGATATTATCTTTATGATTAAGCTGATCCAACAGGGGGTGCTTAGAGTTTCACATAAAGCAGAGGAGGAAACAAGTGCTCTAATGAAACTCAGAGTGGCCCACTCAGAATGCTGCTCTTCAGCTAAGAAGTCTGATTGAAGTGATATTGGACTGCTACATTTTAATGCTGAAACATATACAGTACACTTATGAAATACTTGCAGGTATAAGTGGTATAAAACACAAATCAGCTTGCTGGCATACATTAAGAAGGAAAATAAATCATACACTATAAAATTTACAGTAGGGTAATATAAAATATTACAGCTAGCTTTTCAAATAGATCTGTAAATTAAACTTTTTAGTCAGTAGCCAGTGGCTGGAAGACATTTTTACTTTAGCAGGCTAGTTTTTATTAATAGTAGTCACTTTATGCAAGGCTTTTGATTTTTCAATGCTAACATTAAAGCAATCTTAAACCATATTGCTAAAAGGTAGCATATGAATAAAAGGTTTGGCATATGGGACATATTGTTACGCTATATGCATATTTTCACAAAATTAAAAATTAATGTTGCCAACAATATAGTTAATATTCTACAGTAAGTTATGGTCCTAAGCCAGGGCAAAGGCGGAAATACATAAAATATGCCACCAGCTCAGTTATTCCATCCGAGGACTGCTGTTTCCTGCTTTTTAAAATTCATCAGCCGGGAATAGGAAGTAACTGAGCTGGAGGCAAAAACCTCTTAAGGGAGCCAAGAGAGCCAAACAAATGGGAGCTAATGTAGAATTAGCCCACGAGACAAGTGACTGCTGCAATGGTGCGGTTCATGCTTTGCCATCAAAGAATGATGGCAAAGAATGGTATTTTACAGTAAGTTACTGCCCTATGCGGTAGGTACTGCCCTATGCAGTAGGTTGGTTGCAATATTTGAGACTAAATCACTTAAAACTACTACTGCATAAAATCTTGATTTTCTTCAATGCTTTTTTTTTTTTTTTTCATCTGTGTCACTTTTGTTGTCTGGACGTGATTAATGATAAAAAAATTCAAAGATAAAACCAATTAGGATTCAATTCATGAACATGAAAATCAGTCGTCTCCTTTGATAAAAACCCAAGAGATGACTGGTTTCGGGAGCCACTGATTAAATTTCTACCTATATTTTAAAGACAAATAACATTAAAACATTTAATTTTATTTAATTAAGATGTTAGACACAACAGACATCTTGTGTGCACATCAAAATATAACCCAAACATCATGAAGATGTTCAATTCCTTTTATGATCGTTTAGATGAGCCTTGCTTGGTATAATATACCATTATGAAAGCACAGCAGGGTTGCAATGAGAAGAGATTAACCCCGTCAGCCCTTTATTTTAAGCCAAATAGCTAATCTTAGTATATTACCACACATATATGTAAGGATATTTAAGAACCCTCTAGTTGTAAATTCTGGCTGCAGCAGTGAACCACAATTCATAGAAAAAAGGAAATTTTACTAGTCAACAAAGTGGAAAGCACATATCAAGTTTATCATAAAAGGACAAGCATGCATTAATTAGAACCAAATGCAGTAGATAATAGAATTTATAAATGTATACTAACCTTGATTCTGACTATATACAGCATCTAAAATATATCTCAGAAGGCCAGATAAGGTATTTAGAGATTGTTTAGGAATTTTATCTGCATATAAAGAAGTATAAAGGGATAAAAGTCTTAGCAGATGAATGCATGAATTATGAAGTAGCTTGGATGGTTCACGAATGCAAGTGCGCTCACATTTTACTACAAAGAAGAGAAAAGGATCAATACATAGATATATTCAAATGAACATATAGAAATGCAGAACTTAAACCTTTGCACTTATTCCTCCTATGAGACTTTAACTCAAAAACAGAAACATACATATTAAATATAAAAACATGAAACAAGCATTTTAGTACATAGAACTGAGGCTCTAGTTCAGGGATAAGCAAGTAATGTAAGTTGGGGTTTGAATACTGATGAAAACTTTTATGCAGTTCCAGTAGAAACCCTCATAAGCTACACAAGCCATTAAAAATTTTAATCAGTCATGCACTTATCCCTCCAAAATATACTATAATAAAAAAAATTGACACACCAAGAAGAAGTTGTACGATAGAGCCAAAAATTGGTGGATAGGAAGACAATGTACATAATAGTAAATGATTAAAATCTCAGAGCAATCGAATAACAGGGTGGCGACAGGAACTGTGAAAAAAAAGTTCCCTGACTTTTCCCTGATTTCCCTGATTAATACAAATACAAATACAAAAGTGACGACCAGCAACAGGCTCTGGGCCCAGCTAGACTGGTCCTAGTCAATTTACAATCCCCAGTGAAGATCAATGGCCCTCTTAAAACTGTCTACTCCTTTACTCATTACCACCTCTTCTGGTAAGCTGTTCCAAGGTTCCACTACCCTGCTAAAATAATAATTTTTCCTAATATCCATGTTAGCCTGAGATTTAAATAGCTTAAAACAATGACCCCTTGTCCTGTTTTCAGTGCTAAACTTTAACCCCGTAACATCTTTCGTTTTAATAAAGTTAAACAGCTGAATCATGTCCCCTCGGTCTTTTCTTTGCTCAGGACTGTACATTTTTAGCCTTCTAAGCCTGGAATCATAATCTAAGTGGGAAAGTCCACTTATTAGCCTTGTAGCCCGCCTTTGAACCCTTTCCAATACATTGTCTTTCTTAAGATAAGGAGACCAAAACTGAACAGCATACTCCAAATGGGGTCTTACCAAACTTCTATATAAGGGCAGAAGAACTTCTTTAGATTTATTTGAAATAGATCTATTGATAAACCCAAGAATCTTATTGGCTTTGTTGCTAGCAATGCTGCACTGTTGGCTAAACTTTAAATCCTAACTTATTAGGACCCCCAGATCAGTAACTTTGTCTGCCTGACTAATGACTGAACCTTGCAAATAATAACTTGTACACTTATTTCCATGCCCTAAATGTAGCACTTGACATTTCCCAACATTAACAGCCATACCCCATTTATCAGCCCACTCCGTAATATGATCTAGATCCTCTTGCAGCTGATTTGCTTGTTCTTCATTTTCTACAGTCCCCATAACTTTGACATCATCAGCAAAACAATTCATGTTCCCAGAAATATTTTTGTGAATATCGTTCATAAAGACAATGAACAAAACAGGCCCTAACACTGATCCTTGAGGAACCCCGCTTAAGACCTCACTCCAATTAGAATAATTTCCCCTTACAACTACTCTTTGTTTCCTTCCGGTCAGCCAATTTTTTACCCAAATGAAAGTTTTCCCTCCTATTCCTATATCAGCTCATTTGCTAAGTAGAGCAACATGCGGTACCTTATCGAAAGCTTTTTGAAAATCAATGTAAACAACATCTACAGGCTTCTTATTGTCCAAAGCCATGGTAACTTTGTCATAGAAATGTAATAAATTAGTTGCACAAGATTTACCTTTCCTGAAACCGTACTGAAAACTAGTCAATAAATTATTAGTCTCTAGAAAATTTACTATCTTAATTTTTATCAATGTTTCAAAAGTTTTGCAAACCACCAAAGTTAGACTCACAGGTCTATAATTTCCCGCACTCCCTTTAGACCCTTTCTTGAAGAGCGGTGTAATGTTAGCCAGCTTCCAGTCCTCTGGCACTGTCCCCGAATTATAAGAAGCATTGAAAATGTTTGCGATTACATCTGCTAATTCCTCTGCACATTCAATTAAAATTTTCGGATAAATATTATCTGGCCCCGGAGCCTTAATCTCGTTAATTTTTTTCAAATGAAGTAAAACGTCATCCCTGGAAAATACAAAGTCCTCAAGCTGTACTATAGCTTGTGTCTTGTTGGTGTCAACTGTTGAGATACAGTTATCATTAAAAACACTCGAAAAAAAGTTATTAAGAATATTAGCAATATCACTATCGTCCTGAATTAAAATTCCGTGCTCATCAACCAGTGGCCCAATATGACTATTTCGAACTTTCCCCGAATTAGCGTATGCAAAAAACGTCTTGGGATTCCTGTTTATGTTATCTGCCAGTCTTTGCTCCAACACTCTTTTCTGAATCCGTACCAAATACTTAAATTTACACCTTGCCTTACAATATTGGAGCCTATCTGCACTGTGACCTGTTTTTCTAAACCTATAAAAAGCAGCTTGCTTGTAATTTAGAGCGTCTTTAGTTTCCCTGGAGAACCACATTGGCCAAATTTTAGTGTTGACACCCTTTCTCCTAAAAGGAACATGATCCCTAACCGTATTCGCTAGATTTCCCTTAAACTCTGCCCACTGAAGATTCACATCGCTATTGTCCAATCCAGAAGAAAAAACTGCTTTCAAACTCTGCCGAAGTGCCACAAAATCAGTATTTCTGAAATTGGGCACAAACCTGAAATTATCTACTTTGTGCATATCAAATTTAATCCCAAACCTAATACTGTTGTGGTCACTATCTCCAATGTGTTCCCCTACACATAACCCCTGAACAGAGCCTTCCATGTCGCAGAAAACTAGATCTAAAATCACGTCCTGTCGAGTACCCTGAGTTACAATTTGATCTAAGAAACAGTCACCAATTACTTTCAAAAAATCCTCTTCTTTGCTATTACTATGGTAAAAATTATTCCAATCAATTCCTGGAAAATTAAAATCTCCCATTATGATGACTGACCCCTTGCTAGAAATGTCACTAATAATACTAAACATCTGTTCGTCTTGACCCTGGCTTAAGTTGGGTGGCCTATAAATATTCCCCAAACGTAGTTTTTTGCCCCTATTACTAATCAACTCCAGCCAAATCATATCAATCTCATTAGGTTTATCATTAATTACCAATTTGTTGCAAATTAAAGTGTCTCTGACATAAAATAAAACCCCACCACCTCTTTCACCTACTCTATCTTGTCTAAACAAATTATACCCAGCAATAGATAATAAATCATCATCACTTTCGGTAGCCCATGTCTCGGTAACTCCAATAATATCCAACCTCTCGTCTATAATTATGCTTTTCAATTCTTCCATCTTGTTCCTAATACTACTAGCATTTGTATAAAAAACCTTAAGTAAGCCCATCTTACTCTTATTTAATGCTGCATGATTGTTTGAATCCCAAGTGTTAAAATCTTTTCTGTTATTAGCCACCCTATTTCCGTTTCTACTAAAATCCCAATAGTTAGTACCCTTTCGAATTCTGCTCCTTAAACCATGCCCCCCATTCCAACTTAGTTTTTTGATTCTGAAGCCTCTAAAACCAAACCACTAACCATTTTGACCCCTGTAGAGCTCAGATGTAGGCCATCCCTAGCAATCCAAACTCGTTTTAATCCAATTAAGTTCACCAAATTTCCCTGATTTACGTTACCAATGATAATGGTTTTCTTTCTTTGCTCTACTTGAAATCCATTGTATGTTTGTATAAAATGCAGTATTTTGAACGTTTTAAGTTGTGTAAAGTTGTTGAAGTAAAGATATATTTTAAGAAGATGCTACTTTAATAAAATGGTTTTAAAAAAACATATCAAGTTTTTTTTTGGGGGGGGGGGAATCTAGAAAACAGTACATTAAATTTTTCAACAAATGGAAAGATTATAGAAAATTTGAAAAAAAAAATACTTTACTTCCAGAAACCACTTAGCATGAGAATTTTAAGAAACTATTAAAATTACTCTTAAAAGCATATGTGTATTTATGATAGAACTAAAAAGTAATTGAAATTATTTTGAACTTTGTTTTCAAACAGTATAATAATTGTTGTAAGAATAACAAGTAATAGTGAAAGAATAGAAGTAATGTAGTTATTCTTATATACCTAATTGACATATTTATGCAAAACAGATGGAACCATGTGACATCCATTCATAGGGAGCTTTTCTCTAACCAAGAACATAGGTTTTAATGCATGAATACAGCATTTTAACAATTAAAAAAATAAAGATATTTACTTAAGTACACAAATTAATTCTATTTTAAATAATTTCAGTATGTAACGAAAAAAAATTTTAGATTGCTTTTGTAACTTTGAAATGCTAGGGAAAAAAAAGAAAAAAAAAAGCAATAAGTTAATTTCAAAATATATAAAAGAAGTATACAACTTGGTTATAAAATTAAAGAATCACTTAAGTCTGATGAAAAGAAAAACTTTATAATCTGCAGTGACAACAAATAGTATAACGGCAAAAAACAAAGTTTTTTTTTTTTATTGAGAGTTCAATTTTAGCAATTAAAGTAAAAATGCGAAGAAGTAATAACTTTAAAGCTTTTATAGAATTAATTCAAAAACCAAAGATTTCTTCTTGAAATCGTGATTACAGTACACAAATTACTTCGAGACAATGGAATAAAGGCAAAGGAGCTAAGGCATTAAGGAAGGCTTCCTCTTTGCCTGTATGGTTGTTTATTTTACATAGTATGGAAAGTGTAAAAGGAAATTTCAAGCTAGGTAAAATAATCAACCTAACAGACACAGAAGCAATCTTAGGATGTTCATCCTGTGGTTAATAAGTAAGATTCAATACTTTGACGTTGAGGGGAAAAAATGCATAAATATGCAACAGTGTATAATTGCACCTCATTAATTTTACTTATTTTTTTTTTGAACAGATAATAGGCGGAAAATGCGTAGGGAATTAGAGTACTTAATTTTGTACAGCAAAAAAAAATTTTTTTCTTCATAAAATCAATTTTCCCTGATTTTTTCAAAATTCCCTGACTTTTCCCTGATTAATAAAGTTCCCTAACTTTTCCCTGATCTGTCGCCACCCTGAATAATTTACGTCAGATTTACAGTAATAAATTTGATAAGGTGTTGACCCCCTCTAGCCTGGATACAAGCTGAAGTTTGGTGTAGCATAGGCCGATAAAGCTCCCAGATGGAGTCCTGTGGTATTTCTTGCCAAATTCTCTCCAATTGTCAAATGAGGGCATCAACATTCCATGCCAGATGCAATCGCCTTTACATTATATCCCAGATGTGCTCCATGGGAGAGAGATGTGGCAGGCCAAGGAAGTGTTTGACAAGCTTGCAGACAGTTCATAGCAACACATCCGGTATGTGGTCTGGCATTGTCCTGATGAAAAACTAGCCGAGGGTACTGCAAAAGGAATGGTAGAAAAACACGTCGTAGGAGGTCGTTAAAGCACCACTGTGCAGTAAGTGTACCTCTAATTACGACAAAAGGGGTCTGGCTATCTAAAGAAATGGCACTTCAGACCATAATGCCTTGTTGAGGGCCGGTGTGGCCTGCAATAGTGAAAGCAGGATCCCTCTTCTGCCCTGGGTGTCTCCAAACAAATCTTTGATGATCGGCAGGACACAGTTGGAAGCGGGATTTGCCGCTAAAGATTATATGTTCCCAGTCTGCATCATTCCAACCTGATCGAGTCATGCACCACTTTAATTTGGCACGGCAGTGTGCAGGCATCAGTGGCAGGTGGCGTAACTGTCAGTGCAAGCGTAGATTTTGCTGTCTCAACCGTCTGTAAACGGTCATGATGTACATTGCCATTGGTGTTTGGCTTGAACGTCAGATGATTGATATAGATGAAGAAGGCACTGTGACGACTGATCGAACAATCACTTTGTCCTTACAATCTGCTGTGGCCCTAGGTCGACCGCTACCATCCTGATGCTTAACTCAGCCATTTTCCACCCATTCTTGCCAGCATCTTCAAATCGACGCATCGCTTCAACTCAAATGATGAACGATTCTTCAATATGTCTGACCCTCCTCTTTCAATCCAATGATATGACCTCTCTCAAACTCTGACAGTTGCTGGCAATGAGCACGAACCCTGCAGCAAGGCATTTTTTATATTGTTGAAAGGTACTCTGAATTGAAATCAAATCGAAAGTCTTAACCAGCCGTTGAAGAGCTACTCCTTATATACATCTGCTGGATGTGCAGTTCCGATGATCAAACTATTCATTCATAGGACACCAAATTTTAATCATTTGCATATCTGGTCAAAACACTCATGCATATGAAATTTCAAAGCAATCGGATGATTGCTTCTTGGTGCGTCAATTTTTACTTACTTTTACCAAAAAGGAGGTATTGTAGCCACAAAAAAATTTCACTCAAAAATCTGCCTTAATTTCCATTTTGCTCGCCCCCGAATGAATATTGAGTTTTTTTTTTCAATCCCACCACACGTGGATATATGCCTAAGAACATATAGACACCCGAAATATCAATTTTGATGATACCCAAGTTAATTACAATGAATTTTCTCATGACGTCTGTATGTGCGTATGTATCTTGCATAACTCAAGAACAATATGTTCCAGAAAGTTGAAATTTGGCATGTAGGCTCCTAGTGGGGTCTAGTCCCTTTTCGGCTGCATTTGGATGCTCCAAAGAGGGTGGTCTTTTACACCTTTATGGGGGGGGGGGAATGATTGCTAATTTCAATGCTAACTCAAATGGTGCTATAATTTGGCAAACACTTGGCAATATATCGTCAAGCTTTTGGCTGTCAAGTTTTATCGCCAACTTGGAGACAAATGTGGCATTTTTTTTTTAAATCCTTTTTTAATTTGGTCACTGTTGTCAATATCTAGAGTTTACCATTGAATCACATTAAAATTGCCAATATTGGAAAAATTAATCTGTATAAAACTTTTGTTCTGCTTCGGTTCGCAACAAACTTGGGGTGAAAATATTTGAAGTGTTTCCTTGCTTACTCCAAGTACAAGGCACTATTATCATTAAACTAGCATAAAAGGAAGTCATGTGATGCACGCAGTAGCTCATTTTGTTTCAGAATGTACTAGAGAAAGTCATCAAAGTGATCCCTAAAGATGTTGTTGCCAGCACAAAATTATTTTTAAATAATTTATTTTTGTAATTTTACTTACAAAACATTTTGATGGTACGATTTTTGACTTTTTGCAGTCTGAATCTGAATTGTGGTACGTCAGTTGCCGACTGCTGCTCTAGCTATATCAGACACTGTGCTTTTGAAGGGAAAAAAAGCCCTCTAGGTCTACCATTAAGAGCCATTGCTAATCTTTTATAAGGAGCTAATTTTTTTAGTTAAATAGAAAGTAAAGAAATTAATTAAGAACAATGTTGAAGAGGTACTTCATAAAGATGATGAGGGAATAGAAATTTCTTGGATGAGAAAGTATGATAATGTGGAAATTATATTCATGTTCCCTAAGTAAGAAAATGTAACTAACAAATGGCTCAGGTACTAGAGTTCAATGTAAACTTGAATTTCAGAATGTTTTAGTAGCTGAATAAATGATTGTAAATTGAAATCTTTCAAGTTTTTATTACTTTGAATTTCTGGTCCTTCCGTTATCATAAACAAGTAAGTAATTTCTGTGTTTAAAACAATTACTTTTAAAACCAAGGGGTCAAATCATAATGATTACACATTCTTGTAAATGCTTTAATTTTTTCAGATTTTCTTTTTTATCATTTAGCTCTGAATGTTTGGGGAGAATACGATAGAGAGAAAATCATGTCGAAAAAATATCATTCTGTTACCGTTTTTTAAATTTGAATTTTAAAAAAAAGTTATAAACAAAATATTCCTAACTATGGCTTTTTTTATGAACTTAAAAAAAAATGTTTAGCTCACAAACATAAATACATTGATTTCTCTGTATAAAGTATTCTTTTGTTACCGCTAGAATACACCTACTACAATAGTTTGTACTTAAATCCCTATTAGCATGTTGGCTACCAAGTTAGAATGCTCTAGCTGGCAGTGCACTTTGCTTTTACTTATTCTTTTTACTAATTTATTATCTAAAATGGTCAAACAAAATTGGTTTTATTCTAAGTAAACCCTAAAGATTTCTTTGACAAATTTTTCGTCAATATTCTTCTAGCAACTCTTGTTGCATTCAGTAAGGGCAGTTCACCTTAGCAGAGACATTAGTTTTGAACAATTTTATTGTTCAATACATATGAGGGGGTACACCTCTTGGGAAGAATGGGCACTTCTGCTGCAATGCTTCTATTTTTAAGCAAGACTACTATTAAATTGAAGATTAACCACCTATAACGTCATTTCAAATAGAGTAAAATAATAATTTAGTCAACTTGTGAAAAGTAGTTGTTTCTTTGTATATTTAATACACAATATAGACACACATGTTCCATCCATTTACACAACAACTACCGAACCAATCCCCAGACATGATGTTATTTGTATTGCCAATTAGTATCTTTATGCATAAAAAAAATTTCCATACTCTTCTGCAAATTTTATAGTCCTTAAATAATTGTCTGAATTTGTTGTGGTTGAGTTTATTTATTTGAAAGAATGCTGGGCTGCCATCCTAAGGCCTGCATACTGAATAATGCCATTGGACACTCTCTTCGTAGCTCAGACTTGATGCTTGAATGGCATAAACCAGTGGTGCCCAACCTATGGCCTGTAGTCCACATTTAGCCTGGGAAGACGATCTATGTAGCCCATTGTCATGTCCAATGTTATGAATCGAAAAACATATTTTGATATCTCCCAAAACAGTATAACAACATATATATTCAGTATTACGAATAATTGCTTCAAATTTGAAGACAAATAATTAGGAGCATAATGGTAAATAGTAGATGGAAACTTTGTATCAATAAAATAAAACTAGTAATTATAACAACACTTTTTGGTTCACATTTTCTTTTCTTTTACACATTTCCCCATGTTATCTATAAAAACGCAGGGCCGGTCCTAGGGTGTCGGCCGCCCGTGTGCAAGGACCTAAGGTGCCGCCCCTCAAGAGTTATTTGAATATTTTGACTAATCTTTAATGTCCATATAAATCTTTCTTCAAATTTCTATTCCAAGTCCTAATTTTAAGAAAAGAAAGAAAACAGAAGAATGATAACTTATAAGAAGGAAGAAAAGTTTTATAGTAGGAAACTCCTTAGGTGCAATTTATATCTTAAACGTAATAGATGCCAAAATTTACTAGTCGTAAAAACGCATTTTATAGTCTGTTTTCAGTGACATCATAAGAAGGTCTGAGGAGGGGGGATTGCTCCGAGAAGATTATCGAAATTGGCGTATGAGAAATAGTTTTAGTTCATCTTTGGTTGTGTTTGGTTGCAAGGACAGAACAGTCGGTCATATTCATTGAAAATTTTTCCATGGAGAAATTTTCAAAATTGACATCAAATATCGCAATTTTAGGAACTTTTTCGAGACTTCTGGGGAAAGTAATGTTGGAACTCTTTCCTAAAACTCTTTCAAAATTGAAATCAACTTGAAACTATTTTTGGTGATCGTAGCTTAGGAAGGATTGCGCTATTGCCAAAAATTCTCCGAAACTAAAGTTTTAAACACGCAATTTTGGATCACCTTTGTTGACGTTGCTAGAGGGAGGGAGATTCAATTGTCTCCCATCGAAAATTTACGAAACTGAAGTTTAAAACGCAAATTTAGGCTGTCTTTGCTTACGGTTTAGGGGATCTGATGGCCTTCCTCCGGGTGTTTCTCGGCACTATTATTTCAAAAACCCATTTTTGGTTATATTTAAAAACTATAGGGGTAATGTGAAAATGTTCTAAAACGAAATGTTTTTCGGAACTAAAATCCATTATATGGGCTATTTTTGGGAAGGGAGGGTTTTGGGGCTCCCATGCGGATATTTCTAAAAGCGCAATTATGTATTATCTTTGGTGACGTTAACGAAACTGGGAAGCTTCGGTGGATCTTTCGGATATTTTTCGATATTGATATCTAAAAAATAAAACTATTGACCTTTTGTCCACCTCACCTCGACCATTGATGGGTATGCCCTAGCGCCGTGAAAAGGTACGTAAGTCAGGCAGTTCTAATCCGGAATTTCTTAGAAATTGAAGTCCCAAAAGCATATTTTAGGCATTTTTTGAGAATGATGAGACTAAGAGCGGGCGGGGGTTCAGTGTGCCCTCAAGAATGTTTTTTGAAATTGAAGTCAATTTCAGGCTAGTTTAGGCAGGAAGGGTTCTGTGGCTCCACGGAACCATCTAAAAACGAAATTTTAAGGAGTATAGTGATAGGGATGGAGAAAAGGGGGATCCGGGGTCCTTCTCTGAAAGTTCTTGAAACTGATGTTTGAAAAATGCTTTAGTTTGTTCTTCAATACGTTAAGTGAGAGGGGGTGGGATTAGAGGCCTCTTTAGAGACGCTAATTGAGGCTGTCTTTGGTAGTTATGTTCGACAATAAATATCGGGGCACGTCATCGCAAAAATTTCAAAAAAGAAATCCGAAAAATGTCATTAAGTAATTTTTGATGACAAGCTGCCGTCTGAAAACACATTTTGGATTTTGGAGCCTACATTTTTGGGCTATGTTTGATTAAGTTAAGGCGGAAGGGGTGAATCAGAGACTTAATTAGGTCCTTAAGATCAGTGGTTCAACCAGCGAAATTTTCCGAAATTTAAGTCCTAGAAACGCAATTTTAGGCCTTCTTTAGTCTCGTCAAGGAGGCCATGGCTTCGTTTTGGAGCATATTTAAATTTGCTTCCCGGTGAAAGAGTCCTCCTACCTGCTCAGAAACCGGGCAGTTCATTCGGGATTTTAATTAGAAAAAATTGCCGTAAAGGGGGAAAAATTACAAAATTTTAGTTTGTCATTTAAATATGTTTGACTCCCAAGGGAGTCGCAATTATCCACTTTCTCTCCACGCGTCCATGATTGTTGAACACAGGATTTGTTGTTGAAATGCTTGCGAGACTATCTAATCAGTATAGCTTCTTTTTTTTTATAAATAAAATATGTCTTCATTGTCTATCTATACATATAATAAAATAAGATGTTTGTGTGTGTGTGTGTGTGTGGCGCGCATCCCGGGAAAACGGTAAGGCCTAGAAATATGAAATTTGGTATACAGGTGCAGTTTTTGCTGAAGTTGTGCACCTCGGGCTTCGATTTTTGATATTTTTAATAGTAAAAAAATTATTTAATGTTTTATGCGTTTGTTTGCACTTTTTACCTCACAGACCCTGAACTAATTGCACCACGCAAATATTTTTTGTACTATAGTGTAGGAAATTTAATTTTAAATATGATGAATGAAAAAAATTTGAAGATAGAGCAATTTTGGCATTTTTTATAAATTTTTGAAAAAAACCTTTATTTCGCATTTTTTTCTGGGTTTAGTTTTTTTCCAAACCCATCCTCCAAAAAGTATCGACCCCTCAATTCCAAAATTTTAGTTGGTAATAGTAAAAACATTTCGCCCCCTTCAGAAGAAAAAGTTTTTAAAAATACCCAAAAGTTTTTTTTTAACAATTTTTTAAATGCAGAACACGACGCGACCTGTAAGCATTGCCGGCTGAGTTCCGCACTTCCTCATCACGTGACCTAACTGAAATCGTTTGCTTTCTCTTCGCTTTTTTTTTTTAACGTTCAGAGATTTCTTAGATCTTTATTTTTCCAACTTTTTTTTTTTTTTCTGGACTGTTTGCTATATTTATTTTTGGTCAAATATTTTTGCGCATTTTAATTCAATAAAAGTGGTGATTTTTTTTTTAACTTTTGCAAGCGCTGCTTTTTGGACACTACAGGGAACATAGAGCCTTTTTTTACATGTAATTTTACGTAAATAAATAAAGCCCGCGATTTTTTTGCATGATTTTTGTAGGGATTGGTGGTTATGTTTGGTAGATAGAGAGATGATATTAAGTGGGCAAAAAATGTTTTTTTTTTTTTTTTACATATAAAGGATTGTTAATTACTATCAGAGGTAGATATGCTTGGATCGTATAGATAGATAGATAGAGAGAAAGAAAGTTGGATAAATATAGAGGTGGATACAGTAGATGGACAGTAAGAAATAGAGGAACTTCAACGGGGGATCAATAGCGCCCCCCCCCCCACACCATGACTTTGAAAAAACAATGCTTTCACATAAAAGTAGAAATGCTTTTTGTTATTTTCCGACAAAATTTGCATTAAGAGTATGCCTTTTGTGCCTCCCCTCCCCTTTCCTGAAAAATATTCCAAAGGACATAACGGGAGATAGATCTAGAAAATACTTTATTCAACACAAAAATTTTTTAAGCAGCCGCCGATGGCGGCAACCTTGGCGTAAAAAGGCGAATGCTAATATTGATGTATAGAGAAAAAGATTGATTAATACCATCGACAATTTTTTTAAGAAGACGAAGAAGTCAACATTGGTGTAAAAAGGCGAATGATAATATTGTTATATAGAGAAAAACATTGATTAATACCGTCGCTAAATTGTCTAAGCAGCCGCCGAAGGCGGCAACCCTGTCGCAAAAAAGCGAATTGCGTAAAAAGGCGAACCAGCTGGTCGCCGCAGGCGGCTAGTACATATAATAAAATAAGATGTTTGTGTGTGTGTGTGTGTGTGTGTGTGGCGCGCTTCCCGGGAAAACGGTAAGGGCTAGAAAGATGAAATTTGGTATACAGTTGCAGTTTTTGCTGAAGATGTGCACCTCGGGCTTCGATTTTTGAAATTTTAATTAGAAAAAAAAGTTATTTAATGTTTTATGCGTTTTTTTGCACTTTTTAGTACGTTTTACCTCACAGAACCCGAACCAATCGCATCACACAAATATTTTTTGTACTATAGTGTAGGAAATTTCATTTCAAATATGATGAAGGAAAAAATTTTGAAGATAGAGCAGTTTTTGTATTTTTTATGAATTTTTGAAAAAACCTTTAATTTGCATTCTTTCCTGGGTTTTATTTTTTTCTAATATCATCCTGCGAGAAGTATCAAAGCCACATTTCTAAAATTTAAGTTGGTAATAGTAAAAACATTGCGCCCTCTTCAAAAGAAAAAAGTTCTTAAAAATACGCAATAGTTTTTTTTAAACAATTTTTTAATGCTGAACACATCACGTCTTTCCACGCATCGGTCGAAAAAAGCGTTCTTCAATCTTTTATGTCTCTGACGTCACTATTTGGATTTCGATTCGATATTTAGGATGGAATCTTAATCGCAAACAAATGTTAATCTTCTTTTTTACCTACATAGTTTACTTCTACATTTTATGGAGTGATGACCACGTGTTTTTCCGGCAGTGCTTGCTTTTTTTCTTTCCTTTTTTTTTTGTTTTATTTAGGGATTGCATTTATTTCTTTTTCAATCCCCACCCCCACCCCCACCCAAACTGGACGTTTTGCTGTATCTATATTAGGCTACATTTCATAGTTGTGCGCATTTATTTCAATAAAAATAGCGAGATGTTTTTTCTTTGTCAAACGCTACTTTTTGCACACAACGGGGAATTTTGGGGATAACTTTTTTTTTTGCTCTACTTGAATTAAAAAAAGCGATTTTTTGAGTGATCTTTGTTTTTATTAGGAAATGGGCGGAGAGGTCAAAATAAATAGAGATAGATCGTAAAGGTGGATAGCCGCCGAAGGCGGCAATCTTGGCTTAAAAATGTGAATGGCACAAAAAAAGATAGAGATGGATTGATTAATACTGCTGTCAAATTTATTTAAACAGCCGCTGAAGGCGGCAAACTTGAAGTAAAAAGGTAAATGACAAGTTAGCCAAACAGCCGCCGTAGGTGGCTGCCTGCATAGAATGGCGAATGGTGTAAGAAGGCAAACCAGCTGGTCGCCGTAGGCGGCTGTGATGAAATAAGATGTTTGTGTGTGTGTGTGTGTGGCGCGCTTATTGGGAAAACGGTAAGGTCTAGAAATTATTCTATTCAAATTAATAATAGTATAGATATAGATTGATTGATACCGCCACGAAATTTATTTAAGCAGCCGCCGGAGGCGGCAACCTTGGTGTAAAAAGGCGGACCAGCTGGTTTTAGGTCTATAAAAGTTTGGGGGGTAAACATTAGTAGCCGCCCTCGGTGCTCCTTTTAGAAGACAACCTTTCATGCTTCAGGAGGGGGACCATTTCCCTCATTTCTCCCTCCCTGTATCCATGCCTAATTAACGGTTCTGTCACAATTTTTGCAACCAAATGAAGCATGTGTGTAAAGAGTAGATATTAATGAACAATGGACCAACAAAATGTTCCCTAATATTCTATTTTTCTTAAACTATGCAATGCTGTCGGGAAATCGACAGTTATGTACTTTGATAATTGAACATTTAAAATTCAGTATATTTATTCGACTTATTATTAGTTATCTTGTGAGAAATTCTTGAGGAATTTTGCTTGATTATAAGAACAATATGATGCAGCCCACGGCCGCCCCTTGCTTTGGCCGCCCTTGTGCGGTGCACACCCTGCTAGGATCGGCCCTGTAAAAACGATTTATGTATGTTTTAATTTGGCAAGCTTTCTGGCCTGAAAAATTCATCATAGTACGAGGTGTGGCCCTCAGGTAAAAAAAATGGTTGGGATTCACTAGCATAAACTATTCTAGGCGTTTTATTCAAAAAATGTATTAATATGTAAAGAGGAAAAAAAGGACAGTTTTTAGAATCACTAACAGAGTTGCCTGGTCCGTTAAAGAGGATTTTCAACATTGAGTCAGTAGGGGAAAAATTTGTTGTCTGGTTTTGGCTGTACAGAGAAGCTCAAAGAAGTTTTACTGTACATAAATTTTAATGGTGACTGAGCAAAAAAATTCTGTTTTCCTATGCCATTGTATATTTCTTCTCCTGTTCATATTAAAGTTACTTTGTGAAAATGCATGACAAAACTTACTTTTGGAATATCTTTCCAATTTACAGTGATTAAAATTAATTTGAAATATCATTCATATTATACCTATATTTTGACAGAACCAATTGAGCTTATAACACAGAAAAAAAATTACTTAAATCATCTTCATCTGAATCACTTAAGGATTCTTGTAAAGGCAGTGGCAGTGGATTTGCGAGCTTTAAATCATACTTTTCTTCTTTTCCCATCCTGTGACAGTTAGTAGATCCTGTATCCCATAACACACTTATCCAGCCATCCTCGCTTAATTCATTAATAACAGTGCCTTCTCCAGGTGGAGGACCATCCTGCAATAAAATAAAAAAATAAATTTGAATTTGTTTCTAATGAATTAGTTTTCACAATCAAGGATTACAGTCATATTTTAAAACTATTTATTCATTTTTTAATTTTTTTTTTCTATTTTAAATTTTTATGCTCTACAGATGATTACTAAAGGTTCCAAAAAATTATAGTTTTGCATTAATTTCAAACTTTTTCAGATTTTTTACTCACATTTTATACTGTACTAAAGGAACACTAAGAAAACAAACAGTACCTAAAAATTTGTACTATAATTCATAAAACAATCATTAACAAGTAAATTATATATGCTGTGACAAATATACCCAATTTTAATATAAAATAAAAGCTATATGCAGAATTGCAATATTAAATAAAACACACTGTCAAGAAATTGTAATACTAAAATTAATAATAATGATGAAGGTTAATTTTGAAGCAGACAAAATCAAAATGAGAAACATGTTCAAAATGAACACAATTAAATAGCCTAGTATGCAGAAATTCTCGAGTTAGCTGTGATTTAAAGAATAACCATTCTTGTGTACAACTGTAAAGATTAAATAAGATCAGAGGCCGATGCTAATTAGATTAGAGTTTTATTAAGGAGAAAAAGAAAGAACAGCACATGGCATATCCACACGCCTCGATAACACACCACAACAACTGAAGTGATGCCAAACTACCACACTGCAACTTAAGTGTTGCCATACTGGATTGACAAACCTTATAAATCATGGAGGTAGTGTGATTATTCTTAACAACAACATCCAAGTGTTTGATGTTAAATAATGGTTCCACAATCATATACACAAATATTAACACATAAAGAGTCTAGTTCATAAGAAATAGTCAAGAAAAAAAAAACTTTTGTGAATCAATTCTGATAAAAATCCTAATGTGCTTCAGTCAAGTGTTCAGAATGCAAAAGCTAAAAAAGAGTCTTTTTAAAAAAATCTCCATTAATTAAAGTCCCACAGAGATAAGACTGCACAAAATGGACTCCTTTTGAAATTCCAAATCACTTGGTACTTGTCTTAAACCCCAATTCCTAGCCATTCTCAGGGAGATAATGTTACATACATACTAATATATGTGTGTGTGTATTTTCAAAGGATTATAATGAAAAAAAAAAGTAGATCACTTACAGAAAAAAGAAAACAATAAAAATAAAAATTAATTTGAATTTTGACATCTGGAATTCAAATTATGTTTTTTACAATCACGAGTGTGTGTACGTAGGCATGTGTTTGCGTCTGTGTGCAGCATGAGTGTGTGTATGTGCATGTGTAGGAGTCTTGTGTATGTGTGTGTAGGTGTCATGTATGCGTGTGTGTGTGTAGGATATGGACCCAACCTAGAGACGGTTTTCGCAAGAGGAGCAGCATTGTGAGGTCGACGGTAATGCTGCAGAGGGACGCGGGGAAAAATCAAATCATAGGAATTCAAAACAGTCAAATGAGAACAATAAGCAATGTGATTTCTCAATAATACTTGATTATATGGGGGGGGGGGAGAGATAAACATGCTAGGCTTTGGTCCTCATGGGCTGTTGTGCAACTGAGTTTTAGAACAGATATATATTTAGGTAGATAGTAATAAAATTGGAAAATGAACATTTCACAGGAATAAATTATGACTTCAGCCTGGATAAGTAAAGCATTCAAATTTTAAATAAAAGGATGCCAAAAATATATTTGATAAACTTGTCTTTTAGAATGAAAAATAATAATTATTGTAAATTAATTCGACACAGAAGACAAATGTTACAAAAAATATTACCAGAGTAGTCGAACTCGCTTATAATGAGCGCCGAGAGTCCACATTATTTGCTAGTTACAACTGAGTGCTTGTAAAAATGATGAAATAAATTACAATCTATTACCTGATCATCCCATTTCCAATCACTTCCTTTCACAACTCTAGTTCCAATTTTCATAGCAGCTGCTAATTCAGGACCACTTAAAGAACTATGATCTTTCAGTTTCTTAAAATTTTCTTCCAAAACTGCATAGGTAGCAGAATTTTTATCTTCCTGTGAAGTATTTTTATTGTAGCCTTAAAGAAAAAAACATGAAGATGTTTATAAAACAGGGTGTGGGAAAAGATATTTTACAGTAAACTCCGTAAATTGCAAAAGAAATTTTAATTAAAAGAGTTGGTCAACCTTACCTTTTGGTGTAATTAATAAAGCAAAAAAAAAAAAAATTCTTTAACTAATTAAAAAAAAAAAATGCTTGAGTGTAATATAAAACCTAAAATTTTGAAAAAGAAAAAAGTTTTCAACTCTTAACACAATTTGATAAAAGTGATAGGTTATACTTTGGGACAGTGATGTAGATATGGTGTGTGCCACCCAGGGTGGTTCCTCAATTTGCCGCATTTTCGTTGTGAAATAGCAAAAACATTAAACTGTCAATGGTGTTTAAATTAAAAAAAGAAAAACAGGTAATAATTTCTATATACTTGTAAAAGGAAAAAAGTAGAGGGCGGATAAGGGACCACACTTGGAGAAAATAGCTAAATTTACTTAAAAAACCGCAATTTTAGCCAATTTTTAGTAATTTTAGAGCACTAGCGTAGCCAGAAATACCTTCTGGAAGGATTTTTTGATGAAAAATACCCTCTAGAGGTGTTTTTTTTGATCAAAAATACCTTCTGGAGGGGTTTTTTTTTGATGAAAAATACCATCTAGAGGTGTTTTTTGGATTAAAAATACCTTCTGGAGAGTTTCTTTGATCAAAGTACCTTTTGAAGGGAATTTTGTGATCAAAACAGCCCTTCATAAGCATAAACTACTGTATTAGAACTTGCATTTATGTTAAAATCAATGGCTCAGGGGGTTGTTTTCAGCCCCTCCTCCCCCTGGTGTGCCATTGTGTTAGAGGACAGGTTGGGTTGGGTTTGCTCCCGAATTTTTTTCACAATTATAGTCTCTTTTAGTGCTTCTTTGTTGACGCAAGGGTATTGGTGGGCACCTTCAGACGATTTTCCGAAATCAACGTTTTAAAATAATGCCGTTTAGCTACTTTAGAGAGGTTAAGAAAATTGGGAATGGTTGGATACCCGATTCAAAAATTTTAAGCTCTGAAATATGCAATTTTAGGCAATCTTTGGCAACGCAATTAGACGTCTATTCTAATGCAGTTAAAGACGTTAGGGGAGAGACTTGTGCTGAAGGTTCTTACTGAAATATTTTTTAAGTTGAAATCAATTTTAAGGGTATCTTTGGTAGTTTGGTAGAATGGGGAAGGATTGGGTTTCTTCTTTGGAAAATTTTCGGCAGGCACCAAAGTCTCATAAACGTAATTCTATCTTTGATGATGTTAAAGGGTTCCCTAACACCGTACAGCACCAAACATGTTGTGAAGCCAGGCGGCTCTCTCATGGAAAATTTTCGTAATTGACGCCAGACTTTAGGCTTTGATAACATTAGGAGCAAGAAGGGACAGAGGGAAGTGGGAATTTTCCTTCCAAAACCTTTCTTAAAGCTGAAGTTCATTTTAGGCTATCTTTGAGAAAGAAGGGTTAGCAAACTTTTCCACTCATGCAAAATATCTAGGAACGAAATTTTTGGCTATCTTTGACAACATTAGGAAAATGGGTATAAGAGGGCTTTCTTTCCTCCAAATTTTTTTTAATCGAAATTTTCAAAACGCAGTTTTAATTTTTTGATACATTTAGGTAAGCGGGGGAGAAGAAGGGGAATTAAGGAATATTACTTGGAAAAATTCCAAAATTGAAGTCCTAAAAACGTATTTTAGGCTATCTTTGATCATGTTAGAAGATCAAGGGTAAGGTTCAAATACTGTTTTCACAAATTCATATTACAGTATTGAAGTTTTAAAAATGTTATTTTAGGCTATAAGTTGAGACCTTTGAGAGTTTTCTCCAAGAAAGTTTTCAGAATCGAAGGTCTAAATAAGTACTTTTTAACTGTTTGCTACGTTAGAGGAAAAGAAAGGGTTTGGGGCTCTGCTGTTAACTTCTACTCTCTAAAAAACGTAAGTCCCATGACAGTCCACTGCCGTCCTCTCCCTCAGAGAAAAGAAGGAATTGTACAGATATGCTATCAAGAAAGACTCTTATTTTGTATCAAAGTAATTTTAATCTAGTAGTGATACAAAAGTTGAACATTCCAAAGGTTTTCTTTTTGCCTGCAGTAACACAGACTGAAACTATAATTTCTTTAGTTGGAAAATGCATTTCTTTTACACCTCAAAAGGGTTAATTTGCCGCCCCTAGAAAAGCGGTGCCCAGGGCGGACCACCCCCTCCGCCCCACCCTAGCTACGCCACTGTTTTGGGATGTTGTAAAAAATTACATCATGTAATGCATGTAATTTTTTTACGTGTACTTAAAGCTTATAATGTTGAAAAGAAGAAAACATTTAAGGAGTAATCTAATTTAAACTAGTCTTATTGGACATATCATTTGGCCTATAGCATACCAACATGAAATCTCAGCTGAAAACTAAATACGAACAACTCTTGATAACTCAAAGTCTTATAACTCGACTATTTCCTTAGCTTGAAGTTTTCATTGGGCCCCAAAATTATCAGTGTTTTCCAATGCTAAGTTGTCTCTGTATCTCCAAGGAAAAAACTTTTAAGTCGAAGCTTTAATTAAAGTTTTGTTTTCATTTCATACATGAAAATCCAGTAAAAATATGAAAAAATTAATTTTATTTTTACTTTTTCTTTACACAGTGCTTGGCTTTATCAATTTGCATGAGAGAGGAACTATAGTGCAACTTAACAGTATTTCTCCACCCCCTGCCAGGTTCTGTGAGACAATCGTCAGTGCCATGTCCTTTTCCTCCAGACGCTGATGAGGAATAGGTACAGTATTGCCTAGACGATGGAAATAATTGTGCTTTTGCGACAAAATAATGTTTGAAAGTAGTATGATCAAGTTAACAAACTGGTGCGTCAAGTCTTAACAAACTGAATAACTTCTAAAAGTCTGATAAAGAAAAAAATGTAAGCAGACAAAGATAAGTTCCTTTTTTAAAGTAAGTAAGTTGATAAAATTTATTCTCTGTGAAAATATATTTTTGTATTCTATTATTTTATTTTATTCTAAACTGTGATCATTTTAGTCTATCTAATATACACTACTTCTGAAGGAAAACAAAATGAAATTTTTGAAAAGGCAGAGGGGGGGGGGGGACTTTGGACAGCTCAATCTTCCGATAACGCAAAGCTTTAAGTTGGTCCCTTGCAACTTTGAGCTATTGAGAGTTGACTGTACTATAGAAATGCGCAACTTTCAGTCAAACAAAGTACAGTATAATACTTAAATAATACCAGCACTTTGTTTCCAAAATAATAGTTCTATCATTAAGTATATTTAAATTAGAACAGCTGGTTCTCCCTCTACTAGTTCTGTACAAAAGTAAAAAAGACAATAGAGAAAACCTTGCAGCAGGATTACAAACAACTTTCAATAGAAAAAATATGGAAAAACCTCATCCTTTCCCATTTCCCAATGGACTTACCAAGAGCAGTTTTTGTTGCAAATTTTAGAACAACTCTAAGACATGACTTTTTAGCTGGACACCTTCACCATATCTGTGTAGACAATGGTAACAGTCCATTTTGTTCCTTGGACGAAACTATGAACTTTTTACTTTTGACAAATTGCTCTGCACTAACTAGTTTTATGAATTTTACTCCTGAAAATTTCGCCAAGGCTAAATTTTACTGTGTTGTTAGTAGGCTTATGCCATAGCCTAGTTGACGTAGGATAAAAAAAGGATTTAAGTCTTAGTTGGGTAAATATTTATCTATACTCAATTGCAAGCTTACTTGACAATGGAGAAATAAGCTGAGACCAAGCAAAGGAAACAGTTCCTAGCTTTTTGTCAATATTTAGATGAAATTACTCTGTTACGAATTGCCGTAAGAGGGCGTATTCCTCACCTATTTAAGCAAGTTGTCTTGTATCTTTTGGTTTATGTTATGTTATGTTAAGCTTATGTTGGTGATGTTATGTTACATCAGTTGAAGGGAGCCGCCAGCCCTCATAATACTGGCAAGAACGAGCACTGCCTCGTTATCTTCATTCTCTTTTAAGTTTTAAACAAAAGTTAGTTTTTAAATTAGTGTTGATTTTTGGAACCACCGATAAAGCTACACAAGTCAAATTTTATATGGTGCATTACGGCCACGAATGGAGCTGCTATGAATTTGAGTAAAAGAGAATGTACTGTGAATTAAATCTTCTAAAGAAACTAAGGTAGGCTCATAAACTTCATTATTCAGTTTATCTCAAGTTTCAATTGTACGAAAATAAGTTTAAAAAAAATGACTTCAATCCAAGAATTGGAAAGCGATAAGTTTCAAAAACTTATAGCAAAGAGAACTGTTTTGCGAAGGTTAACTACTCAATTAGTCAATCAAATTGAGAAAAAGTTAAAACATGTAGGTGAAATTGATGAAGCAGAATTATGCGAAGATTATGAACTTTTAATTGCAAGGTCTAACGGATTGACAGCGCTTGATAGCGAAATGTTAGAATTTATTGAACTCGAACAAATAGAAAAAGAAGTAACTTTAAATGATGAATATGAAGCTAAATGCCTAAAGTTTTCTAAAAGAATATTGCGTTATTTAGAAGATAAAAATAAAGGCAGTCGAAATTTAAGTTCTTCAAGAAACCAAAGTACAAATCCTAGAATTAATGAAAACTCTAGACAAGGTTCAGTTAAATTACCTAAGCTAGTTATAGAAAAGTTCTCAGGAGATCCAAAGCATTGGCAAAGTTTTTGGAACAGCTTTGAAAGCACAATAGACAAAAATGAAACAATTTCAGAAGTTGAAAAATTCGCGTATTTAAAAGCCCTTTTAATCAGTCAGGCAGCTAATGTTGTGTCTGGATTCGATCTTTCAAGCGAAAACTATGATAATTGTAAAGAAATGCTAAAAAATAGATTTGGCAAAAGACATATCATAATTAACTCTTTTATGAACAAAATAATTAACTTAGAAGACGTTAAGAGCTCTTCCAATGTTCAAGCGCTACGGAGAATTCATGACGAAATTGAAATCGCTTTTAGAAATTTAGAGGCAATGAATGTAGAATCTAAATCCTTCGGACTCTTATTAATGCCTATTTTGCAAAAAAAGCTACCTCATGATTTAATACTGCAATTTAAAAAGCAGAGAGAGGACGGTGATATTGAAATTTCTGAATTCATTTCATTTTTAAAGAAAGAAGTGGAATGTCGGGAAATTACTTTAGCAGCATGTAATGAAAATAAAGCTTCGACAATTTCTGAAGGCTATAGTAATCAAAAGAATGTTAGTGAAAAGTACGATAGAGATATTTCTACAGCCAGTGCATTGAATACTTCCGTAAATCAAGTATGCATCTTCTGCCAAAATGCGCATAGTTCCTACAAGTGTAACATTCGTGCAACGGAAAATATAAAACAGCTTAAAACGGATAACAGATGTTTTAAATGCTTTAAGAAATTTCATTTGAGTAGGGTTTGTAATGATAAAAGTGTTTGTTTCAAATGTAATGGGAAAAATCATCATGAATCGATTTGTTTCAGAAACGGTGACGAACGTTCTAACTCAAGTAAATCTTTAGAGGAAATTAAAACTTCGGAAAATACTTTAGTCGCTTCTAATTCAAATAATGAATCTAGTTCCTAACGTAAATGCAAACGCTTTTGTTTCTCAGAACTGTAGTAATGCTTTGAGCGCGAAAAATGTATTGCTACAAACGTGTACTGTAGTAATTTGTACAGAATCAGACTCGAAAACTACGCGTGCAATTTTGGACCAAGGTAGTGAACTTTCTTTCATAAAAGACACTTAGGTTAAATCTTTGAATTTAAAACCCATACGCACTGAGAAACTATCAGTTTTCGCATTCGGAGCGGAAAAACCCATTGTTAAAAATTATCCTGTGGTAGTAATTGAACTTTGCGACAGGGAGTTGAAAAACAAAATAAGATTAGAATGCTTGGTAACCGACACAATTTCCTCATGTCCTGTGAATGGTCCAAGTTTACGCTCACTCGAAAAAATGCAGTGCTTGGGACTAAAGCCGGCCGATATTGTAGATAATGTCTCCGATTTACGACATTTGGGGGTATTAATTGGGGCCGACAAATTTTGGGATGTAGTGTTGACAGCGAGAAAACGCATAAATAGAGATCTTCAGGCCGTTAACTCTATATTTGGGTGGTTTTTAGTGGGTTTAGACAGAAATACGTTTAAGCAAGCCAACTTTTCGAAGCATTCAAATGTATCGGTAGGAAATGCAATTGTTTTAAATGATTTAAGAATATTTTGTGAATTGGATTCTATGGGGTTAATTGAGGAATCAAGTAAATATTCCAAAAAAGACGATTTAATTCATCGCTTCGAAACAGATTTGCGATTTGTAGACGGGAGATACGAATGTAAATTACTTTGGAAAACCACAACTGACGGTCTCAAAAATAATTTTGAGGTAACTAAAAGACGCTTTGAAACTTTAAAACAAAAACTGGATAAAACTCCAGAAATATTAGCGAAGTATAAGGAAATAATAGAACAGCAGTTAAACGAAAATATAGTTGAGAAATGCGCTAATGAAATCAAAGATAAAGATTATTATATGCCCCACAGAGCAGTCATTCGTAATAGCGAAACGACGAATGTTCGTATCGTATTTGATGCATCTTCTAAATCTGAAAATTGCAAATCCTTAAATGAGTGTTTAGAAATTGGTCCTAACTTGAATCCGTCCGTTCTTGATATTATTCTTAGGTTTCGGGAGCATGAAATAGCATTTAGTGGAGACCTAGAAAAGGCGTTTTTGATGATTGGGATAGCTAAACAAGATCGGGATTTTTTGAGATTTCTCTGGTTTGGGGAATCAAACGAACAGTTCAAAATTTTGTGCATGTGCCGCACGCCGTTCGGTACCAGTATTAGCCCATTTATACTAGCCGCTACTATTAAATATCATATTAAAAAATATAAAATTAAAAACCCTGATGTATTTGAAATGCTTAATTCATCAATTTATGTAGATGATTTGTTTTATGGTGCTAAAACGGTGGAAGATGCATACAAATTGTCTGTAGATGCAGTAAATATTTTCCGTGATGCGGGAATGAATTTGAGAAAATTGAAATCAAATTCAAATGAACTTAATGCTTTGTGGCTCAGGGATAATATTAAACAGGACGAAAATTTGAGTAAGAAATCAAAATTTTTAGGCATGAATTGGAATCCCATTAATGATTCTATCAATTTAGAGCTAACTGCTGTAATTGAATCTGTGAAAAGCAAACTAGACGACACAAAAAGGACAGTTTTAAGAACTGTAGCTAAAATATTCGATCCAGTGGGATTTCTTCAACCTTTTACTGTGCGGATGAAGATATTGTTATAAGATCTTTGGCTGTTAGGTCTAAACTGGGATGAAAGTCTTCCTAGTGCTTTAAAAGAAAGGTGGAATAATTGGTGCTCAGAACTTGAGTTCTGAAAAAATCTGACTTTCCCAAGGAAATTCTTCAGTGAGGCTGATTACACGGAACTGAGCATTCAGATTTTTTGCGACGCCTCTCCTAGAGCGTTTGGAGCGGTTGCTTATTTTAGATACACTAATAGTTACGGGGAGATTAAAACTTCCTTCATAATGGCCAAGGGTAGAGTTGCACCTTTGAAAACTTTATCTTTGCCAAGATTTGAGCTAATGGGAGCTATTATAGGTGCTCGATTAGCGAAATATTTAAAAGGCATTTTTCCGAACTTAACCGAAAATCTGTATTGTTGGAGCGATTCAACAATTGTACTACACTGGCTAAGAAGATCTCCAAATGAGTGGAAGCCCTTTGTTAGCAATCGCGTAGCAGAAATTCAGGCAATTTGCAGTCCAAATCAGTTTTTCTACTGCGATTCAAGAAATAATCCAGCAGATATGTTAACAAGAGGAGAACAAGCTGAAACAATGGCTTCTAGTTCACTGTGGCGAAATGGACCTAGTTGGCTTACTGAATCCGAAGAGGCCAAAGAAAATAGCAAAGTTCAACGAGGGAGAAATGTCCATTGAAAGCAGAAAATCGCGAAACGTCCTACAAATTTCCGCTAATAGTGAACCCAAGCAATCTGATAGTTCACTATTTGATTTAGATGAATTCGGCACTTTGAAGAAAGTGTATCGTATTACCGCATGGATAATGAGATTCATCAATAACTGCAAACCAAAATCTGAGAAGTTGTGTGGACCAATTGCAGCAGAAGAAATTATGACTGCCGAAATATTTTGGAGTAAAACCACGCAAATGGAACACTTCAAAAAGGAAATTGAAACCCTATCTGATGGAAAGAATATCGACAAAAATTGCAGCCTATATTTGTTGCATCCTGAAATTGATGAGAATGGTCTTCTGCGTTTAAAGGGGCGAATACAGTTTGCAGATTGTCAAGAATCAGCAAAGCACCCATTGATATTGCCATCAAAGTGCAGATACGTGGAACTTTTAATAATGGATGCACACGAAAGAGTATTTCATTCTGGAGTAGATGCCACACTAACACATCTCCGTGAAAAGTTCTGGATCATTAAAGCACGACAAAGAGTTAAAACGGTTCTTCACAAGTGTTTGATTTGTAAAAAATTCAACGCGCGTCCAGGGGCTCAGGTTGTAGCTCCACTCCCTGCAGATAGAATAATTGAGTCACCACCCTTTGCAGTAACTGGACTCGATTACGCAGGACCCTTTTATTGCAGAAAAAATAATGAAAAACATTATTTGCTTTTATTTACGTGTGCAGTTACGCGCGCGATCCTCTTAGAACTGGTACCTTCCATGAACACTGAATCATTTTTACTGGCGTTCCGGCGGTTTATATATCGACGAGGACTGTGTAATACAATTTATTCTGACAATGCAAAGTCATTTAAACGAGCAGATATTGAGTTGGAAAAAGTATTTAAATGCATTGGTCATCCTTCTGTTCAAGATTTATTTTCACATTACAATATAAATTGGAAATATATTGTAGAAAGAGATGCATGGTGGGGAGGATTCTGGGAGTGAATGGTAAGAACAATTAAAACAAGCTTAAGAAAAATTGTTCGGCGCTCATCACTCTCTCTCAATGAACTTGAAACGGTGTTTATTGAGATTGAAGCAATAATTAATTCTCGACCCATTACTTACGTATATGATGATCCCTCAGAACCCTCTCCCCTCACTCCTGCACATTTTTTAGTAGGTAAGCGATTGTTATCTCTCCCTCCAAAGAGAATTTCAAAGGATGATTTATTAGGATCTAGAAAATCCAAAGTTAAAAATCAGCAAAATGTGTTAAAACATTTTTGGAATCGCTGGCGAAAACATTATCTATTAATGTTAAGATCTGCTCATGTGTGTCAGCAAACTTCAAAAAATAAGGAATTTAAGCCTAATGATGTTGTTTTAATCGAAGATGATTGTTACCCAAGAAATATGTGGTCTTCAGGGAAAATTTTTGAAATTTTTCATGGCAGGGATAACAAAGTGTTTCGATCAAAACTAAGACAGGAATTATCAGAAGACCTGTTCAACTAATTTACAACTTAGAGCTCACTTGAGCAAATAGACTGTTAAGTTTGTGCACAAAATTTGAAAATTTTAGTAAGCATATTAAAATGTTTTGTTTAAATGTATTTGAAACTGTATTTTGTTAATAATTGTTTATATTTTGACAAGGTAGTCATAGAAGAAATGTTATGTTGATCATTTATGTAGATGAAAACATTAGATGTCCTATATGGTAAGTTTATAAACTCTAAGTAGAGTTTAGGTGGGGAGTGTTACGAATTGCCGTAAGAGGGCGTATTCCTCACCTATTTAAGCAAGTTGTCTTGTATCTTTTGGCTTATGTTATGTTATGTTAAGCTTATGTTGGTGATGTTATGTTACATCAGTTGAAGGGAGCCGCCAGCCCTCATAATACTGGCAAGAACGAGCACTGCCTCGTTATCTTCATTCTCTTTTAAGTTTTAAATAAAAGTTAGTTTTTAAATTAGTGTTGATTTTTGGAACCACCGAGTCAAATTTTATATACTCTTCACTTCAGAAATTGGTTCAGTTAGTTAAACCCACACATACGTAACCTTTTTCAGCCATAATTTCTGGCAATCGTAAAATATTTTCAACTTCATGAGCAAAGCAGTGTGGAACTTTACATCCATTTCAATCAAATGTGTCAGCCAATAGCAGCTCATAGACAGGTGGCGCTTTTCTCTTATTTTCTCTTATTTGTGAAGCAGGAAAGGTAGGTAGCTAGTAAGTGTGACACTTTATCTGTTAGGTCAGTTTTTCTTCCACGCACAGTAACGTCACTGTCAAGTTAAGTTGCAAGCAAGTATACCATATTACTGTTTCAAGTATATTGATTACCACCAGTTATTTATTGGATATTGGATTTTCTTTGCCTCTCAAGCTTCTCATTAAAGTTTCTTCTCATTTTTCTACAAACATTTATTTAGGTAAGGTAATAAGGTTTCAATATGGGTTGCTCCTTCCCCCTTCCTCTTCTAATAATCAGAATTTTTTTTTTTTTTTTTTTTTTTTTTTTTAACCACAAAGGAGTCAATGATGTGATTTGACTCTTCAAATGCATCATCTAGTAGGTTGGATTGTTCAGACTATTTCCTTGCTTTGAATTTAAAATCCGCAAGGTGAATTGGACCGCCAACATTTTTTTAAGATTGCAAGTGGAAGTTCTTTGATATACAATTTACTTTTTGATAACTTAATCAAATCTTTCTATAAAAAATAGTATAAACTGTATAATACATATGTATGTATCAATTTTACACATTTTATTTCATATTTGGATAAAAATTTATCATTAATTCACCTTTTACTTGTTTTCCAAAATATTCAGTCTTTGGGTTTTCCCCAGGCCTAGGTTAAATATCCAAAAAATATTTATCTACCCACTGGATATTTGCGGGATCCACATTACTGATTTTAACTAGAAAAAAAGTTGCCAATGACTGACTTAGGTCTGTTTCTTTATTATTTGTCCCCCTTTCAGCCAGAGATATTGCATTTAAAATCTCAGCAGAACCGTGTGCCGACAGCTAGTACCGTAATAAACACAGAACCATTCCAACCATACAGAACCAGATTTTAAGAATAATAATATACTTTCAAAACATATTTATACATAATTTTAAGCAGAAAAAAACTGTTGTAGACTTTTTTTCCCTTGAAATTATCAGGTGAAAAATACATACCTAAAATGCGTAGAATTGTCTGCATCAAAGCTAAGACTCCAGAACTTGATATGAGACCCACTTCATGTGCACGGTGCTCCCCAAACAACAAACCAATATATATCAGGGGAAAAGGAGCCAATGGAAGAATCTCAGCTATATATTTCAAATAGTCAATATGCATATCTTTTGCATCTACTGAAGCATATTTTGCTTTATTTCCATCAGTTTCTTGACTTTTATTTAGTAATTGAGAATGTAAAGTATCAACTTTAAGTACACTTAAACGGAGTTCAGATATTACCCATGTTAAGAAAGTAGAATACTGCACTTCCAAAGTGGCTCGGTCATAAGGAGGAATAACATTTATGTTATCCAAGCAATGGGGCATGTACCTGCTGAAAAACAAATTTTATTTCAGAACTAGGAATAAATATATGTTATAGAGTTATCACACAACAAAGTATAGGTATATTTGAAATTAGTTTTATTTGCAATAATACTACACACACTGTTGATTTTAATAAAGAGTTCCCGGCAGAGTATGAGCCCAGCACTCTTTTTAAGAAATCTCACACAAAAAAATTTAGTGTGCAATTTTTTCCTCCATTTGTTATGCCTGTTTAATTGAATCACTAATAGCAAGTAAAGGGGAGGGAGAGAAAAACACCCATACAGTGCAGAAAAGGAACGGCAATTTTAAACTCTCTGATTTTGCTGAAATTCAACCCTCTCTTTTTTACTGTGTTTTTCCTTACTGCAGGGCTGCCCATTCCTCCCAAGAGCAATGGCACCCCCCCTCAAAAACTACTGCACAGACTTCCCAGGAAAAAGAAACCCCCACAAATGAGAAAAATGTCCCCCTGAAAACTAACCATCTATAAATTCTTAATAGTGCGTTCTGCACCATGCCCCCCTCCAGGAAAGCGCATCTGATTACTGATTCTCTTCCATACTCTGTCTTATTTTAGTTATGTCTATTGATAGATTGACAATCATCCAAAGCAATTAATTAGTACATTAGAAGCTACATTATCCAAAAAATAAGTGAAACGCCAAATTTTGAAAAGGGGAGCAATTAAAAATTTCAGTTACCCACTTAATGTGTTGTGGCTTATCCTCAGACTGTCTGACGGAGTCAGACAAGGTCCATAAAACCATTGACCCTTTAGAAATCCAATACCAGGAGGGGAAATGAGTAAAGATCTTCCCCTAAAAGTCCTAAGCAGCTCATGATATGTTCAGGAGATGCCTATTGAGTTTGGCATTTTGTACAAAGAGTAAAAACCTTCTTCCCTTCACGAAAAGAGAGACTTTTAATGTGACCACTTTTCAATCTTGAGATAGCATCTTGGGAGGCTCGGTTGCACTCTAGAGAGAAGGAAGATCCGGGTTGTTTACTTCTGTACGGTGATGGTGGGGCAGTGTCTTCCATTCCCTAGATATTTCAGAATTTACTCTCGCCTGATGTTCCGAGTTGGTGAGAGCTGTGGAGATCAGTGAAGTAGTGCTACAACCCTCTTTGGTCAAGAGATCTGCTTGTTCATTACCCATAATGTCTACATGGGACAGAATCCACTGGAAATGGACATCATGGGACTTTGATATTTGTTTAAGTTTCCTTGTTTAAGATCTTACTTCAGTATCTTCTGTTAAGTAAGATATCTGGTTAAGTTAAGTTAAGTTAAGTTTAAGGTTAAGTTAAGTTTAAGGTTAAGTTTGTTTAAGTTAAGTAAAGAAGATCTTTACTCATTAGAATAGAGACGCTAGTTTTGTTTCCAACAGTAATCCAATTATCTAGGTGTTGAAGAGAACTTCTGCTATCGGAGAAAATTCAGATATCACCAAAGTCACATTCATTGAGAACTGTTTCAAGGCCATGTTCAATTGTAACAAGTTCACTTTTGAAAACTGAAGAAAAGTCAGGATTACGGAGGTAATGGGACAATTTTTCTCTCGGTTTCTCAATGTATACGCCACTACCAGCCTGATCGTTGAGTTTGCTGCCATCTGTGTAAATTTTTATGGCATTACTAGGGATTTTATTGATGACTTCCAATTCTAACTGCCTAAGATGGTAAGGAATCAAGTCCTTTTCAACGAGCCAAGTAGAAAAGCCAAAATGGAAGCGTACTCTTGGGATTCCTTCCGCTGGGCTGAGACAAGATTTCAAGGAGTGGGGCTCTACATCACCAGAAGGCAATTTTAGATGTTCTACATGACTAAAAAGGCTGTTTTTCTTTATTCGCAAATTGTTTCGTCAGGTGTTAAGGTATGTGGAAGTTTTGTCGTATTGGCTATAGCTAGAAATATTTATTGAAATATTTGGTGAGATCAGCCCGTCTTCTAATTCAGAGAAGTTTCAAGTTAGTCTAAAAAAGTATAATTTCTCTACGGCAGATTTGCCTCAATTCGGTGATAATTCTGGCAGCACTGAGTTGAACTCTTTCTAATTTGTCCAAATTAGCATCTGATGCACAGCTATAAATAGGAAAGCCATACACTAAGGAGGGTCTTATCAGTGCCGCATATGTATTTCTTAAAGTTATAGCATCGGCTCCCCAGTCTTTTTCTGCAATATACTTAAGAATATTTAGTCGTCTTCTGCCCTTTGAAACGATGTTATCTATATGTTTGTTACTTGTCCATTTGGGGTCCAAGATGTATCCTAGATATTTAGGGTATTTCTCATACCTTAGGTCTTGATTATCCATCTTTAATTTGGGCTGATGATTGCATAGCCTTTTGTTTGTGGTGAGACATTGGATTTGGTAGGATTGAAATAAAGTTTATTCTCTGAAGCAAAGGCTGATAAATCTGAGAGAGCATTATTACGAACAGTCTTCATCTTAATCAAGTCATTATCAGAGCGCCAAATAATGATGTCATCTGCAAACGAGCCCACTTTAACTCCACAATGTGTTTCTCAATGCCTGCTAGGAAAAGTGAAAACAGCGTAGGACTAAGAGCAGAACCCTGTGGGACTCCTTGTCCCAGCACAACTGGATCCAAAAGGGTTTTGTTAAATTTCACTCTAATAGATCTGCGATAGAGGAAGTCTGAAATCCACACCAAGGTGTTGTCATGAATGTTGAAAGTGTCATGGAGTTTGATCAACAATTTATGCTTCCAAACTCTGTCAAATGCTTTAGTAAGATCTAGAAGAGCGGGAGTTGTGTGATGATTAGGCTTGGTATTTTGTGCATCTCTGATGTTCTGGCAGAAAAGCAGAATTTGGTCAATAGTGCTGTGTCCCCTTCTGTAGCCAAACTGTTCGTATGGCATTAGGTTGTTGCTATCCAAAAAGCGCTGTATTCTAAGCAAAATCATTTTTTTCCATTATTTTGCAGGTGGCACTTGTCAACGAAATGGACCTAAAGTCCTTGAGAGCCCAAATCTTTATTCCTACTTTCCTGACAGGGATTATAGATGCTCTTTTCCAGTCAGTTGGAAGACCCCCTGACTTCCAACACTCAATAAATTGACAATATCGATAAAGTGCTGCTTTTCTTTTTCGCCAAAGTTTTCAGGCATTTGGCAAAAAATTCCATCTGGTCCCGGGGATTTGGTCAGGTCCAGCATTGCCATCGCAAGTAAAAGTTCCCTCAAAGACAAAGCCTTGGACAGTTCTTGATTCCCTATATCAGAGCTTGTACAGCCATTAATGATGTTTTTAGAAAACCCACTTAATATACATTGTGAGTGCAAAAATTGATATTTCTAATACAGAATGCAAAACTGTGCATTTGTGTTTCCAAAAATTATTTATTACACTTTGCTTTCATTCTTTCAAAAATATTTCTCTTCAACTTCCTGCCATAAAATAATAAAAAAAAAACCTTTTCCAAATGGTCTGACTGAAGAATCTTTTGATTTTTACAAGTTCAAACAAAAAATGACCAATCAAAAAGAAACTGCAAAAAGTAGAAAATTAAAACTTGTATTGTCCTATACTCAAGCAATTAAAAATATCATTTAACAAACTCTGAATAAATGAATATAAACATTTGCACTAACAAAAGCATGCTCTTAATTTAGGAGCTGACTAACATTAATAAAATGTACATCAAAAAATATTTCCTTTGATTGAAGTGCCAGACAATTTTCTGCCATATTTGGAATATGAAATCTGCTTTAAATTTTCTCAATGCAAAATAGTCTGTAATAATACTCAGTCTTCAAGCATTGTGATCTTTTGTGGAATAAATACTTTTAAAGGAACCTCTCTGAATTTTTAAAAATCTCACTCAAAGTTCAACTGAGGGTGAGATTTGCTCACCCATTTTTTCTTTCTAATGGGAACCTAAAAAATAATCCTCCTTAAAAATGGAATAAGTTGAGCTGAAAATTTCCCTTAGGAATTTCACATAAAGAAAAAAAATTTTGACATAAGGAGGTTTTGTAATCCATATTCTAAAAAAAACTGATTAAATGGAAAAAGATCAAAATGTTGCTGACCGAAAATATTAAGATATTCAATTTTCTTTAAAAGGCTACCACAATACTGGTGAATTCCAGCGGTAATGGAAGGACGGTTTTTACAACAAAAAAAAAAATTGACGGATTTCTGTCTGTGATCATATCAAAATAAATATTTTTTTCAAAAACTGATGCATAGACTTTTATACACATCACAGTAAACTGCTAAAAAAGCCAAAGCCAAGAATTTTTTGTTGGTAACTTTTTTTAAAAATCAAATTTAAAAAACGGTAATGGAAGGACATTTTTGTGACATGATTTTCACGCTATCATGTTCTCTTCAAAAGTTCAGCTAAACTATAAAAGAAAAAATTGTATAAAAATTAGAGCGCTTACGGGAGCGTTCAATCATTACAATTTCACCTCTAGTTTTAAAAAATAATTATTTTAAGCATATAAATCATGTATTTGTTAAGGGTAACGGAAGGACAAGAAGCCCAAAGCGATCAAATTTTGTAAATTTCAACTAAAAAACATTTATTCAGCTAATACAGCAGTCTGAAACAATGATATCTAATGAATGAGCCATCTGTTACCAATTCTGAATCATTTAAATACTCAATAATTTTATCAGAATCCATAGAACATTTATCTTCTTTCTCAAGAAATACAAAGATCATTCCCACATTATTATACATTCTCAAACAAGCTATTTCTATTCCTTTATCTTCTATATGAAGTACCTGTTCAATATTGCTCTTTTTTAGTTTCTTTCCCTTCCATCCAACTAACAAAACTTGTCCAAACGTTAATGAATCATTCTTACGATTTGGTGTTTTTAATTAAGCTGTATCTTCATTTTTAACATTATTTAAAACTGTCCTCAGTCTGTTGACTTTGAAGTGAAATCTCCTTTGATTTGTTGAATTACTCACTATATTCAATAACATAACTTGTTACAGGGTTCAAATAGTGCATATTTTGTGTGTTAGGATGAGAATGGATATTACTCCATCTTTGTGAAAGTTGATCTTTGAATGTACTGATCTCTTCGTAGTACTTTTAACAGTTAAACCAATGCTCTCAACAGTCCTTTCCTGTGACTTGTAGCAACAAATCTGAAAGCAGTTTCTGTATATTGTATTGTTTCAATATAAATTTCAAGTTTGTAAGCAAAAGTTTCTACTTGAATTGGCTTGTCATATCACAAACAGGTCATACCAAAATGATTTTCACATGCTTAGGCATTTTTAAGTGTAGTTTTAATGATTTTCGTCACATAAAATAGAAAAAACAAAATCACAAAACATTTTTTATAAAATTTAAATAAAAGTTTAATTTTTAAATAAAAGCACTTATAATTTTTGTTCAAATATTACTTATATATGTTTTAAATGTGACTACTATCTTTAACCAATAGTTTATTTTCTACTAGCATTCTTATATATTACCCTGTATCAGCTTATAGAGAAATGTCCTCCTGTTACCGTACTTTTTTGTCCTTCCGTTACCATTAAAAATCATATAAATTAAACATCTATTACAATTTTAATTATGCATCCTTGACAAAGGACAAAAATCTGCTTTGTATAAAAAAAAAATATTTTCTATACCCCATATTGAAGTAGTGTTGCTCTCTAAATTCAAGATCAGCTTTTCATTAGCAAAGTTGAAAAAAAAAAAAAAAAAAAAAAACCTGTTTTTTACATTTGCACAGAAATTTATCACAAAACAAAAATTGGTAATATTAGTACTTTAAGAAAAGTGACAAGTTTAGACAAAATTTAAGAAGACATTTAATCGCTGTAACCAAAAGTATTCCAAGAGCTGCCTTTGATGTAGAAAAATGCAAGATCTCAAATTGTTTTGTAAGAAAAGATAATTATAGAAGGATTGCCACACACGAATAATGTAGCATTTGTGTCAGTAATAATGAAACAAAAACTGGTAGTAGTGAAATACAAGCCTTTTGCTTGACCTTTCAAAAACATGAACTGGAAAGCTTTGGAGATATAAAAAGTCATTCTAAACTACGATATACAGTGAAGCACCGTTTATACGTTTCTCTTTTATACGTTTTTATCAATTATACATTTATTAAATTGGTCCCTGCAGAGTCTGATACACATTAACCTATACCTATTGTACCTTTTTTCATTTGTACGCTTTTTTCATACAGTCCCTACAAAAAAGTATAAACGACTCTTCACTGTAGTTTTACTCTAATGTTATTAGTCTAGCATGAAATCAAATACTTGGCGTAGCTTTTTAGGCATACTTTTATTTATTTATTTATTTTTTTCTGAGAACCACCTCACTAATAAAAAAATATAAAACCTGAAACAAGCAAAACTTTGGTTCAAAATTTTTCCAAATGAATCAATAAGTCAAGAATTCACAGCTCTAACTCTGGCTTCACTTAATTTCTCACTTATTTTTGAAACATTCATCAAATATTTGAAATTCACAACTCAATCCTTGAGACTAAATCATTAATGGGATCGGACACTAACAAACCTGAAAAATTATTTTGAAACTAACAGAAAATAGAAGTTAGAACAGCAGGGTACATGTTTATACTCTGCATACATGAAACAGCAATGGCATGTTATTAATAAATTTGCTAATACTAAAAGGAATTACACTAATTCACTGTCATATCATACTTCAGAAAACCTGCAAGATAAATACTGTGCTACTTAGAAAAATGCATTAATAGCAACTTACTTTTTATCATACCCAAGTTCTAGGAGAGAAAGCCATCCACCTAGCATGCAGTATTTCACAGATTGAGTGAGGTGGTTTTTCAGAACTAAAGACAACAATGATTGGTATCCTTTTCGTCTAACTTTTGCTCTTTCAACCTGTAATTTGAAATGAAAGAAGGGAAAAAAGATCTTACTTAAAACTCAATTTGAAAACCAATAATGATTAACATCAACTAGAGTAATAAACAGCTAGCAATTTCCAATAAAACACAGTATATGCTTCAGATTAAAATTAAAAATTACTAAATGAATGCATAGTAAAAAAATCTAAAGAAAATAATGAACGTTCTTACTATGAAAAGCAAATTAAAAATAACAACGAATCAATTTTAACACATTATCAAAAAACTATTGAGCAATTAAATACCTGAAAGTATAAAGCTTTTCTCAGAGAATCTACATCAACTTCAGGATCAAGAACAAATGAAACTATTTCATTGGCCAGTTTTTCCAATTCTGAGATATTCACTTCAAAGCTTTGCTAAAATTAAATATGATGATTTGTTATAAATATGTTTATATTTTGTGCCAACAAAATCACACATCGACTTTCATTGAAGAAAACCCTAAATACAGGATGATTTTAAATGGTTTTTACAAGTTAAAAAAGGAGAAAGTACCCACATATAGTCAATCAATGATTACATAGGAACATTGGATCACATTCCACACTAAGAAGTAAAAAAGAGGAATATTAGAATTTCAACCTGAATTTACAAGAGCTGGAAAAGTAAATGAGTGATACCAAAAGTTACACAGTCAGATTAATTGTTCAGTGAAAAAATTACAGGAAGTGCTCAAAATTCCGACCATGTCTGTCGTGGCACTGGTGAAAGATACCACTAGCACATCCTCTCAAAGATTTCTGGAACATATTAATTTTGAAAAATGCTGCTTCTTCTCAGTGGATATTTACACTATTCATAGTTGTAAGAGATATGCGATATAGGCAGGAACAAAATGACATCAGAGGCTATTACTTGTATTGCTTCCAGGGTTGGCAAGTTTCTGCCGAGGTGGTTAAAACCACTGGTAGAAACCGGTTAAAACCGGCATGGTAAAAACCAGTTTCTGCCACATTTGAGGCAGAAACTGGCAAAAACTCACAAAATGACAAAAAATTAATTATTGACACACAGTAGAAAATACATGAAAAAAATAATTAATTGTTAACTAAAGCACAATCAATTGTTGCATTGCAACAAATCTTACATTGTTTGGACCCTGCGGTTGCCTCTTAGAAAAGGTGGTTTCAAAAATCCAAACATTTTTTTCAATATAACGTGCACAAATGAGGCACTTAAGAATATTCTTGCAACATAAGAGCTAGCAGTCAATGCATCAAAGAACAAGCAATATTCGTGAAACTTTCATCTGTTGTATATTTTCTCAAACTGATCCACCATTTAGTAACTGAGAAAGTGGTAAAAATTTGCTGGAAAAATAAGTTTCGAGAAATGGGGCCAATTTCTTTTGTAAAGCTGTGACGTTAGGTACATACAAAATCTAGGTTAATATTGGCAAGTAAAATTCTGACACTTTCTTCTTGAAGCACATGATAACTTCAATCACAAGCAATTCAGATGAAGCATATAAAGCGAGCAAATTACAATCAGTAATGCCTGTTTAGTTCTGTATGTAACTCCTCTTGCCGAAGAACCCATATGATTTTTGTCCTTTGTTAGATTAATGCAACTATTACGAGCATTTGCAATTGAAAAGTTCCTTTTCTAAACTAAATTCAAGGGAATTAGCATAGGATTTTATTTTTTACAATGATAAAATGAAGTTTGATATCTCAGTTTATTTAAATGAATATCATTTAGTAATTATTTTAAAAGTAAAGTAAAGTTAAAGTGATTAAAGACACTTTTAAGTTTTTGCCAGTTTTTTCCGGTTATAACCAGTTTCTGCAAATGGCACGGCAAAAACTAGTTTCTGCCGGCAGAAAGTCAACCCTGATTGCTTCATCTCCCAGAATCTAGTTCTACTTCCTTTTTTTCTGCCTCTCATAATGGAATGCAACTATTTGTTCCTGTGTAATTATTAGTCTGAGATGTAATGCTTTTGAGATTGTTGCAAGGCATTTCTGTTACCTCACTGATCTCTTGAGGTGACATCACAAACTGATGTACAGTGATGTTCAGAGAGGCCATAGTGGCCTGATTGGTAGGGCATTGAACTGGAAACCGAAGGGTCCCGGGTTCAATCCTAGATCCTTCATGTTGATCAATGGTGACTGGGGCAAGTTAAAAATGTCATGGTCACAAAGTCCTTCAGGTGAATCAATATCTCCGAGGGCACTGGACCCAGGATTGCTCGGTTTTTGGTCTGGCTAAAAAAATCAGAGTTATCTTCAAGGCCGCAGCCAACCTGTTAAACCACAAATAGTGGTAGGTACGGGGGACTTAGGAGTGTGGAAGCAACGCAACTGCGACCAAATTGAGATTAAAACACTTTCATTACATCATCAAAGTAACTTGATTGTACAGTTAAAACATTATTTGTTGTTGCAGTAAAATGTTCAAAATGTCACTGTCACTTGAAAATCACAAAGTGACCAAATTGGGACATCTTGTGGGAATCATGTTGTGACATAGTTGAGTTTAACAAGACTTAGCAACAACATGGCTGAATAAGCCTAGATCTGCAGGCTCTAAGATGATGAAAGCTCAGGCCCTTTAGTCCAGGATCTGACAGCACTTCTGTAGGAAAGTTCGAGTAGGGAGAGTTTCTTTTCAAAAATGTTTAGTAGGTGTCCTAGAAAGTATTTTGGACTCGGGTGGACATCCGCCACCTGGTCACTTCTCCTGCTATGACGTCATCAAAGATGGCGGCCGCTGGCTCTCATAAATGCTTTAATACTTCGATAGGAAGATTGAGTATGGAGAATTTTTCTTCAGAAATGTTTAGTAGGTGTCTTAAAAGGTATTTAGAGTTCATGGGGACATCTGCCATTTCGTACATTTTTTTAGTTATGACGTCATCAAAGATGGCGGGCGCGCGCTTTCGTCCCCATATAAGCCCAAATTTATGTTAATACTTAACCAGCAAAAATTAAAATTTAGCCAATAAGTTACAATTAGTGATGTTACGGCGAAAGCAATATATTTTTACTACTGCTATAACGTAATAACTATTTTTTTCACTTTTTGGTTGCTCTTAATAAAATTATATTTAAAAGGGGTTGTTACAAGTTGGTTGCAAACCCATGCTATTACACTTACAGAAAGAGCAACAGGTTACTTCATTTGCTCTACAAGTACAGGAGGATTTGGCACACTTCAAGCAATTACATGCTCCAATAAAATAAGTTGGAAATCTCTGTAAGTTCTTTTCTGGCATTAAATCATCATCTACCACTGCAAAACCAAATTCACAACGATCTAAGTCAACAGCAACATCGTCAATACAATGTCGTTGTAGGTATGTGTAAAAATATGATCTTAATAAGTGGCCCTTAGCACTTCTGCTAGTAGGCGGCAAGTTATCAGTGTCAATATTTTTCGCATGATGATACAGCCATAACCTAAGTTCATCTAAAGATTTACAGAAGGACCCTTTTCGCAGTACTTGCACTAAGTATTCTTCTGCAGATTTAAGGCTTTGCTCTATATAAATCCAGTCAGATGATACGCCAAAACTCTCCAAATACTGTACAGATGCACAATGAAGAGCAGATTTTTTGGTACCAAATTTACTCGTATAATCTGATCCAGAGAGTGCGTGGACGGCAGGAAGCAACGAACATAAGTTTTCTCCTATTTTTCGGTGAATATCATTAACAGATAAGAATCGTGTAGAATCACCAACTCCAGTACGCACCCAAAGTTCCTGAACACCAAATCGTTGAAGAGTAAGATAGTGAAACAAAGCTAACACCATTATATCTTCGTCAGCGCTAACAGTAATGATTTTAGTGAACCCACACAGTTTCCACTTGTTTTCCACTTTGCACAGATGTACAGTTGAATATTACATCATCCTCTTCATCACCATGAAAGGCACTAAAAGTGTGGTTGGTATTGTTTGGTGTTTGAGTCAAAGAAGCTGTTACTGCATCAGCAATGAACTTTTGCAACATCAGTTTGTTTCTTGAAGATCCCCAAAAGCTGCTGAGTTGAACAGGCAATGGAATATCTTCTGAGATTGTGACCACATCTATAACGATGCTGCTACCTTGTCTTTGCACCCTTTCAGACTTTTTAGGAGAAAATTTGCGATAACTGTCAAAAATGTAATCCACTCTTCCACAGTTCTTGGTGATGCTCCCGATGTATGACGAAAAAGCTGAAACAGCTCCACCAAAGATTTTATTTTCATTTGTCATAACCTTTCGTACAGAGTTCATGACGACGACTATAAAACAGGTTTTATCGTCAGACTTGAACCATGTATCATCGCTAGTGCTACCATATGATGTTAACAGCTCTTTTAACAATGCACTTTTTTGTGGTTTTAACATTAGCCCTTGGTCATTGAACAATGAAGTTTTCAGACAGCTCATAACGAAAGAGCTCTTGCATGTCATACGAACGAGCCTGAGCTATTTGTATCATTCGGTGAGCTGACTTGTTCGATATCTTTTTAGTAACCTTCCTTGTAGCAGCTATACTTTGCGCTTTGGTGCAATGAAATGGTGGCAACATGGCTTTATGGATGGTGCTTGATATTCTTACTGTTTTGTCCTCGTATCGTGTTTTCCGCAATGTACAATACATCTCCTTGCCGGTCTTAAATAATTTTAATATTTTTTCCTTTGTATCTTGAGAAACCAGTGCTTTTGTTAGCAGATTGTGCAATGGATTGGGAAGCATATGCATATCAAACGGATTACTTTTGTGTAATATATATTTAAACATTGAGACAACCTTTGCATCTATGTTCTGAGTTTGCTTCTTCGAAAATTCATGGTGAATGTTCAAACCTTCGACAAAAGCAATAGAGTCTGTTATCTCTCGAAATAGATTTGATATCATCAAACGTTCATGACGCGTTATTTCCCACTCTGCTACAAAATCTTTCTGTTTAGTTCGCCCTAAGATGCCGGATGAGCTTTTTTGGGATCTATTTATGGTTTGTTCTAATGCCATATCCACAGCAACAGCTGAAAATTTATGATCATATCGTTTCACAACATGTTTCCCCTTCATAAACATTTCATGCACCTCTGGGGCTGTCTTGGATAGTCTCCTCATGTCTTCTAAATACAGAGAAGACCATCGCTGATAGTTGACACAGTCAAATACGGCGAATACTGGTTGAAGTTTCTGCACTGTATCTAAATGTAATTCCCAAAGACCTTGTCTATCTGAACGAATCAAATTTCTGAGAAGTTGGACAAGTTCCAAAAAATTGTCCCAGTACAAAAATTGCTCTGACATTTCCCTTCCTCTGCTGACAAACCTCTCAAAGTCCAAGAAGAGTTTTTCCACATTACCATCTACATCTATATGATCTGTTTTTTTTCCCATGCCAGAGAAATATTCTGCTGGATGTTCTGTAAGTTTTCAAACTCTATAGCGTAGGACTCAATGGAACGTTCTTCCAAAAAAGATTTCACCTGTAATCTGAACATGGTTTCCCCCAACATGAACATCCCCTTGACACCTCTCACAAAATTCTTTCCATTTAAAACCGATTGTAGCACATTTACTCCAAAAACTGAACATTCAATAAACACATCGGATATTCCACTTCCTCGAAGATATTTACCTAAACAACATAGCACAATTTTAGCCATATGGAATGCACCCAACACCAGTACAATATTTGAAAATTTATCTGGATTGCTAAGTTGCACTTCGCGTGCAATAGCGTATACACCTTCGTCACAGGTTACTGGTAAATAATTTTGATCCAACTGGTCGAGAACACTATTGAAATTCAATAGAGCAGTGTAAACCGTAGCATGCTGATTTACTGGATTTGGAATCACTGGTAGAAATCCGACTTGCTGTTGCTGCAAATTTTCATCTGTACAAAGTGCATTAAAAGCGCTCCAGGATGGGACAAGTTGTTCAAGGTTTTCTTCTTGATTACAATGCTCGTAATCAGCAATAACATCAGAGCTGTGTAAAAGAGGTTGTGTAATTCTTAAAAACTGCCATAACTTGTCTGAATTTTCGTATTTCTTCTTCTCATTCTCATCCATTCTAAACAAATCTGAGGAAAATTTATAATCGCTTGGAAGATCAGGACGTTTTGCCGATTTGAAATACAATTGTATCTTCTGGCATGGAAGTAGTTCTCGAATTGTTTTCAAACCTCGTGTGATACCAGTTTCCGATAAGCATGGTTTAACTGATATGTCTTGCTGTTTATCTTGGAATAGTACGCACACAGTGTCATGAGATCCTCCTATACCGGATAAAGTAGATTCTTCGTGGTCAAAGTTATCGAAAGCGCCAACCGTACATGAATCAGTATTAAAATGACTGGGCATTGGTACTGCAGTAGAAGACTGTTTAAGAGCATATTGAGCAAGATTATGGTGGTGACGAATGACCTCACTGTAGCTGACACTGAAGCCGAGATGATTCAAGCTTCTTATTAATGTTTTACTTTTGCATTTCTCATGTATTGCTTCGCCCATCATCATATGTAAAGGAGTTTTTTTAGTTCCACGATGCATGTTATAGTACATTATTTGTAATAACGCTTGTGCCTTAAGATACCACTTCTGAGAATACTTCCTCTTTTCTTCCTCTTCTTCCTCTTCTTGTTCATTCTCAACTTCTTTCATGGAGTTTGGATCTATGTCAAATAATGTACTGAAAAAGTTTATTAAAACATCAGGTATTTTACTTTTAGTCCAAGATCTTTTAAGGTGTTGCGCATCACCAAATTTATCGCTGAGCTCGAAATCTAGCCCCTGCAATGCGTCTCTTAGTAGAATGGCGCATTCTGTTACAGGATTGCAGCTTCTAAGGACATCTGCTACTTCTTCTGTGTGAAGATTTGCAGAAAAAAACATAATCGGTTTGTTTGCCTCTTTAGGTTTGGCGAAAGTAATGTCATTTTGAAAGTAATCACACAGCATTAGTTTAAGCTCCTTGTTGCTGATTTTGATGCCCTCATTTTGTATATTAAACTTGTCTCGAATGTAACTGAGCGTGTATCCATAGCCTTCGTGCAGTCCAGATTCGATGTCATGAGCTATAAGCGAAAAAGCTGCCACCTTTTCTGAAACTTGAGGTGTACTCTTGTCGTCTGCTTCAAGTTTTCGTTTGTACTTCAATAAATATCCAGAAATACAATTGTCAGGGCACAAAAGATCGTCGCCGAAAACACTTGATACATCCTCCAAATCACAAGTGCGAGTGAAAACATCATCTTGTAAGTATAATGTGGCTTTTAAAAACTCCTTAGCTCTCGGATACTCACTTATTCTGTACTTCTCGCGAATGCGATTATGTGATACATGGTTACAGATGATACACAATTGTAATCGATGAGGAATATCTCCTGCTTGAGGACTGTGATAACGTGCACGCTTCCTTCCAGATTTCCTTAAACTTTTCTGCACATTCGACTGAGCAGTAATGATGCCGTCTTCTTCATCTTTTGATTTTTCCTTCTCATTTTGAAGCTGCAAAAGAGGTTTCTTATGACAGTATTGCTTATAGCAAGCATTATTCATATGGTAGTACAACAAATCTTCCTGTCGTAACTCGTTCAAACGCTTTGTAACTACGTCATTTCGCAATTTTGCAGCGGCCTTGATTTCTTCACGACCATTTTCTGTATTTATCACACTATTGTCGCTTTTATTACATATAATGCAAGTCTTTTCAACTGGTTTAAGGTCTCTTATACTGTCTTTTGACACTCTCGACAGTTTAATAATATCCATATCTCAATTTTATTTCGATAAATCTCGAACAAAAGAATCACTCAGATTAACAGCGTTTCATCATCTCAAAAACCTCCCTCTGTCGCACTCATAACACATAAAATGATTCAATGACTGCCAACTTACTACTTCAAGGAATAACAACGCGCTCGAATGTTATGTCTGCGCCGCCTATAGTGGCGCGCCTAAGTGGAGCGACTAATAAACATTCGGATCGATTAGTCACACCAGGTGAAAATGGCAAATAAACATTTTTTTACGTAATTAGTTTTTGAGTATAATTTTATACGGTTATTCAACGATTGACCGTTGAAAAAATAATTTTAAAGAATGAATTTTAAAAAAGGAAAATAAATAAAAAACAATAAAATAAATTGTTTTTAAACTACTTTTCGAGAAAACTTTAACACTGTAACTTAAAAGTAAACTAGTTAATATAAATTAGTATAAAATGTGCAGGAATCACGAAAAAAAGTCAAGTATTAAAATAAATATGAGCATTTATGTGATCGAGAGGCCGCCATCTTTGATGACGTCATAGCAGGAGTAGTGACCAGGTGGCGAATGTCCACCCGAGTCCAAAATACTTTCTAGGACACCTGCTAAGCATTTTTGAAAAAAAATTCTCCCTACTCAAACTTTCCTACAGAAGTGCTGTCAGATCCAGGACTACTTAAAAAAGGGCCCAGAATTTTTTTAAAATACATAAAACTTCTTTTTAAAATGATTGCACAAATTTTAAACTTTGAAGATATTTAATAGAAAAGACATTGGGTATTACCTGACAGTCCTGATTTTTTACTAGAATTTAAGAATCAGAAAATAAATTCTCAATAGCACTGTGGCCAAAATGGGACGAGTACGTGACATTCACATGAGAGCGGTCAAGCTACTGACAAATAAGAAACTCTCAAATGTTGGTTGATAGTGACATCACAAAAGGATATTGCAATGACAATTCTTAACAAAGTCAAGTAACTGTTTTGTGATGACATGACACAATTACAGCAACCATTATGACATATTTGTGCACTTAATGACGTCACTGTAAAGCCCCATAGTTCCCAGAGAAGTAATATCCACAGGGATGCATCTAACTAACACAATTACTATGTGATGGTAAGCAGCTCATGATTTGTTATTTGTCATTCCCTCGTAGTGAGGGAATGACAAATTCATTAGTTTTGGATTCTAGGAGTTACGCCTAACTGATATTTGAGTTGATTCACATACAAATATTCTCAAACGAGGAAGAACTTATGATTATGCAGTTTTCATGCATTATTTTACTTTATTTTTCTATAAAAACAGGTGTGAAGGAATGACAGCTGCAAAAAACATTTTCTGGTTTTATGCTTTTTTATAGATTACAAGTAAAAATTTCCGACAAATCAAAGACGCAAATATGCTTTAATCTTTTTCTGAATTTTTAGCAGTAAATCACTACACTTTTTGGCAAAAAAAATTTATTTTATTGCGAATTTGGGAAGGTAATTGATTGTTGTAAAAAAATGACACTAATCAGTGGGAACTAATTTTGTGAGTATTACGTGAACTAATTTTTTGTGAAATTTTATATTTTTTTTCTAAAATTCTTTAATATTTTGAAATAAAACTACAAAAATGTAAACTTTTTGTTTGTTTGCTAAGAAATAATTTTTGTTTATTTTTTAGTACAAGTATGGACAAGTGAGGGAATGACATTTGGGTAATTTAAGACTTTAAATTAGACATTAAAGACATTTAAAATAAAATATAGAAATTTTACTTTAAATTATCTTGTTAAACTCTACTTTGAAAAGTATTTAAACACCTAAAATCATGTATGAGTTATAAAACATTTGTAAATTATAACAGGGATATGAAAATTACTCCTTCTGCAAGAATGGCCCATAAGCTTCTCATTATGGTCACTATACTATTAAGGCAGTCATAAACCAGTGAAATATTCACATAAAAGTTTTTAAAAAGTAAAGGAGAAAGATTTGCAGTTAGAAGGATAAATTTTAAAGAAACCTATCCATGTCATTTTACCATCATTGGAGAAACATATTTATAGTGATTGATATAGACGTTTGAAGCAAATGCATGCCAATTGCAATCAGTGCTGGAAATAAGCAATCATTAGTGGCATTGTGAGACCAAATATTTTAATTTGAAGCCTTGATTTGAAACCTACAATATATCACTAAAAGTATTTAAACACTTTCAAAACTTCACATTTTTACCGATTTCTCAAGAAATAAGAGACCAATTCGCTCTGTAATTTCTTTCACCTATTATGCATTTAGGGGACCAGCAACAAATTGAGAAAACAAACAAAAGGAATTGCAATAATTCTTGGATAGGCGAGGAATCGTGAGGGATCATTCTAAAATAATCTGTTTTTATCATGAATCACTCTATACACTAATAGGAAAGTATTGCCAGTTTGCAAAGGACCCCTTACCATTTGTCGTCTATCCAAGAATTATTGAAATTCGGCTAATTAGATTGCTGATAACCTTTTCAATTTTTAAGATATTGAACTGGAATTTTATTATAAGTTGCAGGATCTACATGGGCTTTGGATTATGAAGGTTATAAATTGCTATCTTTTGCGCATGCGCATTGAAATTTTAAATGCTCTAAACGTTCATATTTCATCAAATTTTTAATCTTTTAATTTCCAATTTTAATGTTACGTTTCTCTTGTATGCAATCAAATATTCTGAAAGTTTAGTAATGGTTGAAGGAAAACTCTGCGTGTTATGCGATGAAGACCTTCAAATAAAATTTATATTTTTGAAAGAAATGCTTATACAACCCAAATTCAAAATAGTAGAATATCTGAACTGTTTGATCAAAACTTGTTCCCGAGTCGGGAAAAATGAATGCAAACAAATTAAAAATAATAAAATACGTTATTCATGAATGGGTAAATCAATTTCATCAACTTTGAAGATATTATTTCAACAATTTATAGATTATTACATTTGAAAATTATATTCATTTTTTATACGCGTCAAAAAATTAGAATACTCTATTCATTCAATGTGAATTTTTTAAAAAGCAGCTAAAATATTTGCACACCCGTTAACTGATAGTTTGTCACAAGTATGAAGCTTGGGCTCCCGGATAATTTTACGTAGTTTTAAAAGCCTTTTATTGCCCAAAATGGGTCGTCAAGGTGATAAATAAGGAAAATACGAAGTTTTGTACTGTATCATAGCTTAAAGTTAGAGAAAAACAATCCCACTCAATTCAAATGACCTTTTTACAGTCTATGGTATGTATGATTTTAAAGGAATATAGAAAGTTCTTTTTTTTGTTTTCTCAACTCGTTGCTGGTCCCCTAAATGCATAGCAGATTTGATTTTTATTGGAAAATGACAGCTGAAGTATACCTTTTATATGAAAAGAATTACAGAGCAATTGGTCTCTTATTCCATGAGAAATCCATAAAAATGAATTTTTGAAAGTGTCTCAATACTTTTGGTGATATAGTGTAGGTGCCAAATAAGCGAATGCTTGACAAGATTTTTTTGTAACCAACGTTAAAGTCAATTCAGAATTGTCACCATAGAGATTCCCCCCCCCCCCCCTTGCCTGTACTAACTTGCATGGTTTACCGGGTTTAAGCAGCACCCCAAGCTGTAGCAAGTGGGTCGATCACTTAGACCTGCAGAAGTTTGTCATAGTACTGAATGAGAAGGAAAGTCTCTTATACCCTGAACCAGAGGTAACTGCTAGTGAAGAAACCCGAAACTTACTGATCCAGTGACCATTTGGTGATATATCCCCAATATTTTGGTTGCCAAATCTTTTATTTCTCAACTTGGCGACATGTTGGCAAGCTTATGGTTTGTATGCATGTTTCACCAAATGTGTCCCCAACTTGGAGATGGCGGCACCAAGTTAGCAAGGAATCATGCAACAAAAAAAGAGATGCAAACCCAGTGTCAGTTTGGTGATGCTGGCAATTTTTAGCTAAATTCCAGCAGTAAATTTGTACAGAGCAAATCACTTATAATTTTTCAAAATTATTGTCACAGTTATTGGCCTCACAAAAATTTTTAAGTTACATGAAGATATTATTACATCAAATCCACTTATTAAACATTCAATCTGATTTTAAAAAAAGGCAGCAGTCTTAACATTTTCTTCGGAAAATGGTCTGCTTTTCTCAGAGCCAAAAAAAATCAAAAATTACAAAACAACAAAATCATCTAGTGAATATTCATTGAAATGTTTTTAACACTTATTAAACATGCTCTTGAACATATTTTTTACCTCGCTTCTGACCAGGTGGTTGCTAGTTTTTAGCATCAAAGTTTCAGTGGACAATAAGTGCAAGGCCGCCATTAACTGCACCTTTTAATTTAAGCTACCAGCAATATGTATCATTTCGATTTAATATTTTCTTATCCTAGACATCATCACGATGCCTAAATTTAAACTTTTATTTCAAACAGTGATTGGAATGCTTTCAAATATGTCCAGGAACTAAAGTTTTAACTTCTGGTAATAAGTGTGGGATGAAAACTATTTTACAGTTGAACAGAAATCACCCAGGGAAAAAAATCACGAACTTGCAATACAATGCCCAGATAATGAACCTGCCAAAAACAAAGCTTAACACAAACTTAAAACTGACTATCAAGCGGATAAGAACAAAGGAACAACTTTGTGAAAGAACAAGAAAAGTAGCCCAGTTGGTAGTTGGTGGCCTAGACTTTCTCATCAAATCGATAGACATTACATTTAGAGAAACACTGGTGTTACTTAGTGAGAATCCTAGCAGTAAGGTTAACATTGAAACTCATGTAATTAAAATATTCTTTCCACATCATAAAGTTGTGATGATACCACTTTACAAGAATAAAAGCAAGACTTGAAAAGAAAAAAAATCTGAAATACCAGTATACATAAAGATGCTCAAATTTTCAGTATATTGCAAAAATACAAACATGAAAATATTTTTAAACTCTAACCTAATAAGTTTACTTACATACAAACTCCTGGATTCTATATGAAAGTTATAGTTTTCAATATTCTTGTCTCGCTCAACAATGCTTGGATCAACTTTCTCCTTAGGGACTAAAATCAGAAAATGTGAAAAAGGAAAAAACCAGAAATGTGACTACGGTGTAGCAAAATAATACGTTAAAAATGATTTTTACAGTAAGACAAAAGAGCTACAACAATAAAATACTGAGAATAATGCTTCCCTGGATTAAATCAACTACAAATTGTACAGAAACCACCCTTATATGCAGTTATGATTGCAAGAGGTCACTGGATATGAACAATAAAAAAGTAATATCAATAACAAAATAATTATAATAATAATAACAATTATTATTACAAGGACTGAGCATTAAAATCACCAAATTAGAGAAACATCTTAAATCCTGAAAATTGCTATAACAGATATTTTATTTCAAACTTAACATCTTGTTTGTCCTGTGTAGTTTCAAATTTAATAACATTTTCTAATTTACACAATTGATAACCTGACATAAATTGAAATTCATAGTATGCTTTTACAACCCGAATTCAAAATAATAGAATACTTCTCACTTTTTGAAAAAATGTTTATTTTAACTAAATATAAGTGCAAATTATGTATTTAAATGAACATGCCACCTTTCTTAGACCTTAAATTTTACATCGAGTCAAAAAATTAGAATATTCAAATTAAAGGGGGAGAAACACTTTCAAAAGAAACAATATCAATACTAAAATGCGTCATTTTTTACTGGATTCAATGCTTTAATCCTTTCACACACGAATTCTACCACCTGTTTACATTAATCGTTTCAGACGCTGTTTCCAAACCCTATTCAATGATGCAACGAGCTCAATTTTTTTGGCGGGCACCAGGTCTTGAACTGCTTTCTTTAGATTTGATGGTGCCTCAAATTCTTGGTCGTATTGAGATTGGTAGATTTGCTTGACTAGTTTAATACCGAAATTCCTCTTTCTGTTTAAAATCTATGAGTTGATTTAGAGACATGACACGGAGTAGAATCTTGCTGAAAGATAAAATGTGTCACTAAATGCATAACTTCTGTGCCTCAGATGAAGTATCATGCAGTATTATTGGTAAACAGCAGAAGTCATGCATTGTTTTACTTTAAGATATATATAATTTACCAATTCCAGCAGCCTTCATGCACCCACAAACCAAAAAGGATGTGTCAAATTGCAGAGAACGTTTTACACAAGATTTCTCATATGCTTTTCTTTTTAAACATCAAACCTGAAAACCTTTTTTTGTTCACAGATATTTCAAAAAAAGATTCATCACTGAATAAAAATACTTTTCCAACCTTGTTGCCTCTGTATGAGCTTCTCTTTGCACCAGAAGAGTGGTGCACTTTCTGCTTCATGTTTATCTTTGGTCTTACTTCGTAGATCCGCAGTTTTAACTGCAATTTATGCAACCGTCCAAGTGTAGTTGGCGTGGACAAGATAACTATACACTGATGAGCCAAAACATTATGACCACCCAGTCAATATCGCATTGTGCCACCTTTGGCCTGCAAAATAGCTGCGACTCGTCTTAGCATGGATGCCATCTTGGTAGACGTCTGGAGATAGATTGTACCGAATGTTATTGAAGCGGTCACGCAAAGTTGAGATATCTTGACATGGTTGTGTTTCAGCTCTCAGCTGCCTTTCCACGAAATCCCAAATGAACTCTATAGAATTTAAATCTGGTGAATTTGGTGACCAGGGCATTAATTAGAATTCTTCATCATGCTGCTGGAACCACTCCAGCACAATTTTAGCCTTTTGACATGCGGCATTGTCCTGCTGGGATATGCCATTTTCAGTAGGGAAGACCGAGGCCATGTACGGGTGCACCTGATCAGCTAACGACGTTCAGATAATCCACAGCCTTCATGGTATGTTCTATTACAACTAAGGGTCCCAAAGCCTGCCAGGAAAAAGTCCCCCAAATCATGATACCACCACTATCAGCATGTTTACGACCAACGGTACAAGATGAGAGCAACTGTTCACCTGTTAGACGGCAAACCCTGACACGACCATCCACGTGATGAACAAGAAATCGCAATTCATCAAACCAGACAACTCTCTTCCAGTCATCCAAGGACCAGTCTCAGTGTTCTCGGGCCCAGTATAGGTTTAGTTGGCAATGATTGGTCAATAGAGGCATACGAGTGGGACGTCTGCTGCGCATTCCCATATCCAACAGTGTCCACTGAACTGTGTGTTTGGAAACACTTCCACTCGCACCTGCATTGTATTCAGCTGTTAGTTGATCAACTGTCTGCCTCCTATTTTGCTTTACCAAGCGGCCTAGTCTCCGACATCCCGTATCTTTGATGACGAGTGGCCGTCCAACACCTTTACGCCTACCGTTGGTTTCACCGTCTTTTTTCCACTTTGCATAAGTGCAAACAATGACAGATTGTGAACAATCTAAAAATATTGCAGTTTCTGAGATACTCGTTTCGAGTCTTTGGGCAGTAACAATCTGCCCTTGATCAAATTTGCTAAGATCGTTAACCTTTCTCATAAACTTGCAAAAGAAAGTGCTCAAATGAAGCCTTACGTTCTCCAGCCCCCGTTATATACCAATCCCACCTCATCATGTGGTCTCCACGTCATCCAGAGGAGTTCTTTTAAAAAGTTAGTGGTAGTCATAATGTTTTGGCTCTTCAGTGCATATTCTTTCCAATACTTATGAATGTAAGAAGCATTTTTCAACGATTATTTTGGATGATTTACTTTAGTTTAGGTTCATCTCTGCCAGGTGTTAAAATTTTTCAACCTCCTTTACTTCAGTTACTTTTTGGTTGGTCAGTCCTTCTTTATTCCTTTAAAATCTTACATACCATAGATCGTAAAACGTTCATTTGCATTGAGTTGGATAGTTTTTTTCTAGCTTTAAGAAATGATACAATATGTCACTTTGTTTTTTCCTATTTATCACCTTGACAACCCATTTTGAGCAAATAAATGGCTTTTAAAAGAGCATAAAATTATCCGGGCGCCAAGCTCCATACTATCAGTTAACAGGTATGCAAATATTTTTGCTACTTTTTAAAATATTCACATTGAATGAATAGATTATTCTAATTTTTTGACCCTTATTAAAAATCTTTCTAATTTTTCAATGTGTTAATAATCCATAAGTTGTTAAAATAATGTCTGAAAAGTTGTTTAAATTGATTTACCCATTCATGAATAACAGGTTTTACTCTTTTTAATTTGCATGCTTTCATTTTACGTGACTCAGGGACAAGTTTTGTTCAAACAATTCTGATGTTCTATTATTTTGAATTTGGGTTGTAAAAGTAAAATTTGAGACTGAAAGAAAAATTGCACACTACAAAAAAAATGACAAAGCATAAGCAAATATTTAAATACATCTAATACAATGTATAATATTTAAATATTGTTAAATTTTATTTTGTCTTTCATTTCTATGCAATAAAGGCAATTAGAAAATGCAATAGATTAGAACTATTTTAGAAAGGCTCTTATATGATTCGGTCTTCATATCTCTTTTCCTCCCTTTCTCCCATCACCTGCAGCTTTTTATTAGCTTTCTTTCTCACAGAAGTTAAAACAAAGGACGACTAATGTACTGTAAAAATGTCAGTAAAAACAAAAAAAAACTTCAGTGCAAAAGATACTGAATTAAAAAAAAAATCAAAGTTGGCATGAAACAAAGAATTGTATGTGGCAATTTGTCTGTCTGCTGGTGTGTTTGGCTCACCCCCATATTAGCTTTTGAAGGAAAAGTTCAATTACAAACAAAAAGGTCTTTGAATTGAATATTTTAAAATCTTTTTGGCTATTTTACAAAAATTGAACATTACTGTCTACAAAATACCCATTTTTTTTCCCTCTCTAAAGAAATAACACTAAAAATAATTCATGAATTATATTTCAAATAAAATTCAGCATTGTTGAGTACTGAAAAAAAAAGAGAAGCAATTTGAATTTAAAAAAAACCAGTTAAATTGCAAAATCAAAATCGTGCACTTCTCTCTTTTCCCCTATAATATATATCTTCCATTTCATTTCATCCGCAAAAAGTTAAATTGTTTTATGAAATGTATCCCTAAACTCTCCTTTCTTACTACTCCCCAAAAAGTATTTACTTGCTTCTCTCCCTCACTCCCATACTGCTCCTCCAAAATGCATTAAACTTCTCTGAATATAATGAAGTATTTTCAAGCCTTCAAAAAATTCCTAGCTCTATCTCTGGCTACACTAAATCAGAGACTGAGATTTCCAATGCTAAAAATTCCTTGCTTGTATATGAAATTGAAGGCTCCTATAGTTTTGAACAAACTTATCTGTTTCTTGTATTTCAATTTCATGCTTCAATTACTCTATACTTTGTTCTTTTATTTTAATTTTCTATTTTCCAAACATTTAAATGACTAAAAGCTTAATTTTCATTGAACTTGAAATCTTTAAAATGAGCAACATTGACGAACTAGTTATTTTTTTCATTTTTTAGAAAAGAACTTACTTTTAGAAAGTCTGTGGTTCTTTATAAGTTTTCGAACAGCATCTTTCCACTTTGGATTAGGGCAGCAAAATTTCATATTTGATAAGGCTGAAACCTCAGGGCTTACAGAAGGTCGAACCTCATAGAAAAGAAACCTACATCTTTCAAAAACAGGGCTGCACACTTCCTTATATGATGTATTAATGTCCTGATGTGTCTGAAAGCAAATGAAAGTTTTAGTGACAAACATTAATTGAATCTCGGAAATAAAATTCATTAGAATGTGAAATCAATTTACTGACAAAACAGATGCCTCAATTATTTTAAAAACATGCATAAGTCACAAATATAGTTAAATATATTGTTATAAATGAAAGTAACACTTAAGCACACTTACATTTTAAGACAGCGATGTCCTGTTACAACAAATACAACCTATCCATTTCAGTGAAAATAAAATTTCAGTTCCAATTTCCTTACTAAGAATCACTTGTAATTAAGAATCACTTGTTAAGGTAATTTTGTCATCAATATTAATTTTAGATAAGTTTTGGACAGAAATTTCGGTTTTTGACAATTATGTCAACAACCATGTCGAAGAGTAGGGGTTTTGACATGAAAGTAAAATCTGCTGTTGAAACTTGATAAAACATCCAAAAACTTGCCAACCTTGTCACTGATGCATTAAGGGGATCAGCAACAAATTGAGGAATACGAAATGTTTTTTTTTTATCATAGTGCATTGTAAATAGCTGAAATTAATCTGTAAATTTAAGAAATTAGTTAGCTTACTATGTACAACTACACTGGTGGACAAAATTAAGAGATGGAAGGCATCTTCACACATTTCTCAGAAAATATTACATAAAATCTGGACAGTTGGTTGCCATATAATGGCATGATGGAGCTTGTGCTGCTGAGACAAGTTTACGTATTCTTGTGGGAGTTTCTAAGGCAGCAGGAAGTATAAAAGTCTGCAGCCAGCTGCTAAGCTTATTTCACTCTACAACACAGTAGCAACTTCTACTGTGTTTCTTGAATAATCTTGTTTTTTATTGATTTTTAGGTGTAATGAGGGAACATCATCCTTTAGACAAAGGTAAAAGGTGGAGAATTGTAGGTAGACTTGAGGCAGGCCAGTGTCAAGCTCAGGTTATTAGGGAATTGCGTGTAACTCCAAGCTTTGAGTCAAATTTGTGGAATCAGTTTAAAAACAGTGGGACAGTGTCCAGAAGACCAGGACAAAGTCGTCCAAGAGCAACAATGCCCAATGAAAACCAGTATTTGTTAATTACAGCCAAGCGTCAGGGGACGTCTACAGCAACACACTGTCTAGGGACCTCACTGCTGCCGCAGAAACATGTTTCAAAGACGACAGTTGCCAGGAGGCTTGGTGAAAGAGGATTGTATGCCAGGAAGCCTGCCATTTGCATCCCACTCACTCTCTTACAAATGGGAGATTGTAAAATGGTGCAGAGCACAAACACTGGACACAGCTCCAATGCACTAATGTTCTTTTCACAGCTGAGTCCAGATTCAGTTTACAACCACCAATATTCATATGGAGAGAACCTAAAACCCGATACTACCCCAGTAACATCATGGAAAGGGACCATTATGCTGGTGGAGGAGAGATGGTTAGGGCAGGGATCATGCAAGACACCCGCTTATTAACAGCATGCATATTCGTTGCATATGCTGTCTATCTGTCAGAGGCGACCACACACCATACTAGAGGCGGCCATACAATACAAGCCTCACTTTCAATGCCATCTTTTCAGTCCACATTAAACTGTGGGCAATAACTCTTGCCAATAAATGGCACTTTAAGTTTTGCTTTGCCACATTATTACCCATACTATAAGTTATACCCATACCAAATTTCCTTTATTTTTATCCAGTATTTCTCGAGATCTTTGAGAAAATACCTTTTAGCTCTTAATTTTGTCCACCAGTGTATTTTACATACTTTCGAGAGAGTATTACTAATATCCACAAAGATATAAGTATTACTTTCAAAACTACAAATTTTATATGAAGATTTTTGACTCATAACAAGCAATGTTTTCCATCAAAACTTACTGAACTTTCATAAAATTTGACAGCATACAAGAGAGGTATAATACTAAAATTTGAAACGAAAATGTTGAAAACTTTAATGAAATATGATCATTTAAAGCAATTAGTTTTCCGCTGTGCATGCGGGAAATATATAGCCATTTATAACTTTTATAATCTAAAATCCAACTAGATTCCTTAACTACTCATAATAAAATTCCAGTTTCAATTGTGTATGAAATTAAATCTCAATCAAGTTAACAAGAGAATTTGACCAGGAAAACACAAAACTAATACTTTGTTTCAAGATAAAAGCAAACCTTGGTAGTATAAGTTATTCATTTTGATTTTTTTTTCTTTGCATAACATAAAAAGAATGAAATTATAAAAAGTAAGAAAGAAAAAACTTGTATTTTAATTTTATATAAATAATCTGTAATACATAGAAAAACTGAGCATTTACTATAGTAGCTAAAACAATTTTACAAGCATTTAACAAAGGCACATACCTTTATCAAACGGCATTTTGCTTGCTGAACGATTTGTAAAATTGTCTCAAGAGAAGAAGGCATAGAGGAATTATTTTGTTCTACAAGTGAAATGCAGAAACTTTCAAGACTTAAATGCTGAATCAGTAGTGCAATCAGAAGCCTAGAAAAATAATTACTATAAGCATTATACAGCAATTAGTAATGAAACTCATATTAAATTCTTCTAAATGAATTAATTCTCTCACAGGAATTTGACTACTATTATTTTTGTTGATCAAAATGATTGAATGTCTGCATCTGTTTAGAACAGGGCTCGGGAAACCTTTTGCAGTAAATAGTTATTTGTTTTTCAAGTGAGGAGAATTATTTTTAAATCAGCAAAATATTAGTACTAGTTCTACTATCTACTATCACTAGTTCTGATATAAAAAAATAATATAATGTTAAGCTGCTATAAAACCAATATTTAATATAAAACCCAACTATTTATTTCACGTAGCAATTAGAATACATAATTCATCAACTAAAGAAAACTGATAAACATTGTAAAAAAATTAATTAAAATAAAACCAAATTATAGAAACTAAATGTCAATGTGTTGCAGTTATACTAAAAATAAAACTTCAAAGCAACAAATAATTGAATCACTAATAGATAATTATGAGTGAGATTTTTGGGATAGAGTAGAGGCAAATTAACAGCCAAAAGTTGTTCCAGTTTTGGACCATATTCAGAGCCTTCCAGCTTCAAGCATCTTTTAAGACTTGCTCATTAAGTGTGCTTCGTAATTTGTTTTTAATAATGGTTACATCTGAAAATAATTAATCATAACTCATCACTGTATTATCTGAAGTCGGAAAACCAAAATGATTATACAGTCAAACCTCCATATATCGAACTTCCACACATCAAAATTTTCTATATATCGAAATCCCAGCAAATTTCTATGTTCATTACATAGAAAAATCGTTTGAAAATCGAAAAAATCTCTACATATCTATTTTTTTTCGAGACATAAGTAGATTTTTTTTCTACTTTAGACCGCTTGTCTCATGAAAAATAAAGGTTAGGGGAGAAAATTATGTTCACTAAAGGTTGCTATGACACTCATAAGGAATCTGGGGTTGAGGGGTGTGTAGAAAGGTCGTTGTTTCGTTCTGGAGTTCTTAAATTCCCTCAAGTTTATTTCAGATATCTTAGTTGTAACCAGTAACATTGTCAAATCAGTTTCAAGTTATCCCTTTTGTCTGTTGATTATCATTATTAGTCGTTTTAGCTGCACTTAAATTCATTCCAGTAGATTTATTTTTTACTTTTCTCTCGATTACATTCTCAAAACAAAAATCCCCTAATGTTGCGGATCAAGTTGAATTGCCGAAGAATGAAGATGTACAAAGGCACAAAAATGTAATTTCTGTTTTCTTTTAAATTATTAACTTTCATTTAATCCGATGCTCGTATAAATTATAAATTAGGTTTCATACACAAAAATTAGCTTTAATTTTAATGTTTTAGGAGATTTTTAGGGTAAAATAAGATTGTTTCTCATATTGAAATTTCTATATCTCGAATTTTTTTCCGGCAATTTGCTACTTTGATGTATGGAGGTCCGACTGTATTTCATAATATGTTACTACAGGTAACAAAAAAGATAAGAGTTCAATTTTTTTTCTTTAATCAATTTTTTAATTTTACAGCAGTTAGAAGTCAACAGACCAATCATGAAATATTTGTTTAAATTACTAAAAAATAATAATAATTGATGTAGTTACCAGTGGAAAGTTAAAAAATAATAAAATTATTTTGCTTTTTGATTTGATAATGTGATTTGTATGAAGGGCACTGCAATGATTTCTTTTTTTTTTTTTTTTTTTTGTCTTCAGACGACCACCAACAGTTGTTGTGAAAGGCTCATTTCCTCATAAAAATTACAGAAAAATCACATAATTTTTCAAATGGTAATTCATTAGAAATTGGTAACTGCAGCAACGGTGCGGTTCAACTCATAGATTAAAGGCATAGCAAGGTATTTTGTAGTAAGTTACCGCCCTGTTGCTGCTGTCACTCGTCTGGTGTGCTGATTCTACATTAGCTACCAGTTTGTTTGGCTCTCTAGGCTCCTTTAAGAGGTTTTCCGCCTCCAGCTCAGTTACTTCTTATTCCGGACTGATGAGTGCTAAAAAGCACGAAACTGTAGTCCTCGGATGGAACAACTGAGCTGGTGGTGTATTTTATGTATTTCTGCCTTAGTCCTGGCTTAGGGAGGTAACTTACTACAAAATATTTATTAATTAGTTGATTGATTTTTATTTATTGCTTCACTTTTTTTCATATATTCATTCCTCCTTTTATTTAATCAGTCAATTGATCAAAAGTATTTTTTACAATCAAATAAAAAATATTTTACTTGAAAAATATTTTATTTTCCACTTTGCCCCATGCCAAAAAAAAGTGAAAATTTTCCACTTTTTTTTTTTTTTTTTTTTGAAGGCAAAAATTTACAGTTAAAAATTAAAAATAATGTTTCAATACAAAATTAAAACTCATCTTAAACATTTCACTTTGCCCCACATTCCCCTACATAGATTTTTTGACTGCAGTAAAAGATAAACTTACCACCCAATTTTTTCAACAGGATGCTCAGAAGGGAAGTTCAGATATGTTGCTTTATTTTCTTTGAAATAGGCTAAGACTAAATTGCCAAACTTCATTGAAAGATAATCGTTAAACCGATTTTCTGCAATGCTTTGAAGAAAGTTGTTCACCTTTAAAAATGCTGGTGAACTTCCTTGCTGTACACAGCCAGTTATAGTGCTTGCTTCAATTGGAACAGATCCTGAAACTAAACCTTTTTTTTAATTTTTGATTTAAACACGAGCATAAGATGAAACTATTTACTTGTCATGTATGTAGAAGAAATGAGTAGATTTGGACAGATTTTGACTCTTATACATATAAACAAATCAAGGATCACAGTTGCAGCTTAAGCAGCAACTTTATAACAACACTAGACTTGCTATGCATATAACACTACTAATACTCACATGCTTACTTTAATTGCCGACATTTTTACAATAATTTTTATTGAAATATCTTTCTGGTTCATATCATGTGAATTCTCATATCCGTGACATGTCACACACACCTGATGTGACTGTTAATTTTGCTTAATAACTTGATTTAAAAAAAAAATAAAAGTATATATTTATTTACTTATTATTTCTTCCACAAGTGTCTCAAATACTAAATGTTTAAATATACAGTTGGCTCTCTGCTTAACGACTTTCAAGGGACCACAAAAAATCGTCCTTAAATAGAATGCTTTTAACACTACAGTGAACCATCTGGAACCATGAAAAGCCGTCGTTAAATAGAGAAAGCCGTTAAACAGAGCGTTGTTAAACAGCTATTTTTAATACACATTTGAAGTTAGCTAAAAGGATATCTAACAAAAATTTAAGTTGTACTTGAATCAAAAGCTTGATAATTTGTTCACACTAATCATTAAAAAGCTCATTTTTTGCACAATTAACATTATAACTTTAATTAATTAGACCTCTATTTTTAAGCAATGAACGTATACATAAAATACACTGCCAGCTCACTCCTTCCATCCGAGGACTGCTGTTTCATGCTTTGACTTACTGCAAAATGAATGTTTCTTTGTTTTTTCCATGAACAAGGTATTTATTGTGTTTTTTATTTACACCCACTTGTTTTTATGTGCTGGACGACATAAAAAAGATTGTTCGAACTTCAGGAGTAGCTTTAAAAAGTAGTTTTTGCAACACAGTAAAAAAATATTTTTTTATACCGTGGATAGGGATGCACATAGAAAATATCCCAAAAACTTACAAAATTGTAATCTTAAAATGAAATTAAAATGAACCAAGTGATATTTTTTGTTAAGTACTCGAACAAAATTTCCCGAATAAGGAAATTTTTGGGAGGTCACAGTGACTTCCCAACGAGGTGCCTATGTTGTAACTTGAAAATACTACCTCGCACTCGTTTTAAAAAATCATTTCGTCAATTGATTCCCAATCTGATTGAAATTTTAATATACCACACAAAAAATATATTTGCATTTAAAAAATTGCATAAAAAAGACTGCACAAAAACAGGTTTGTGTGTATAATAGTACAGTAACAATAGTGGTTGGACCCAAACATCCAAAAAAAAAAGTTTGAACCAGTTGCAAATTGTTTATTACCCTCCCAATAAGAACAGGTAAGAAGTCCCACCCCATTGTGCGTCGAGTTTCCGAATGGGGGACATCAAAAAAAAGCTACTTTGGGTATTTTTTCGGAATTTTAGAGTGCATTTCAAACGGGAATACTATGTCATACTAAACTTATAAGCATTAAATTAAGGTGTTTACACACAAGAGGGATTACACAACCCAACAATGCTACAGAGATCCCCCTCTCCCCGTGAAACGCAGCAGTTCCCAAAATCCCCCTCCATACATTTCAAGTAAAGGGATTATTTCATTCAAAGTTAGAAATCAAGTGTGTTGCATCTTCCAAGAGCTATGGCGCAGCTCCTCCCATAGCTACAGCACCCCCCCCCCCCCAAATAAAATAATATCCCCAATCTCCCCCCCCCCTTTCCATTTCAAGTAGATTTATTATTTCATGCATATATATTCACATTATATAGTCACAAGAACAGTGGCTCCCCTCCCCAAAACAAAAAAATATACTCAAATATACTCCCCCCTCTGGTGGCACATTTCATTAAATGTGCCACCATAGGGGGGGCGGTTACGCTGAACTGATTTTTTTCCTCATATATATATATATATATATATATATATATATATATATATATATATATATATATATATATATATATATATATATATATATATTTGAAGTATTTAAAATCAAAATTTTTAGTTTACGTTATATATTACATGCATGTCTTAAATACGTCATCAGATTGAATTTAATTCTTTGTCTGAACTGGAGTTTTCTAATGATTTCTCCTAAGCTTGCAACAGTCTTCGTTATCAATCTTTTTTGGTATCTATATCCATTCCACGCCAGCATCTCATCACAACTAACTTTATTATCAGTCACCGACCAGTATCAACGAGTAATACTACTACCAACTTAATAGCCGTAGAGAGGGAAAATACTTCTGATGGCTTTAGAAACGAATTGTGATCTCCAAACTGGGAGACAAAAAGGTGTAAATATTTAGCATTCTACTATTGTATTGCTCATTGCTATCAGCAAGACTTGTTCTATCGTTGAATCACTACAGGTTCTGGACTACCAAAATTTGTCACTGCGTTGGGTCATTGGGTAGCCTGATGTAACACCTTTATCAATTTTTTTTATCGTATATTGTACTCAAAAGTGTCAGTCAGTGGTGCAAGAATCTGCGCGCATATTTAGCATAATTCACATAACCGGATGCGTAAAATAGAGCCAGTTTCGTGCTTGCAAACGAGAACCCCCCACCAACTTAGAGGGTGCAGAATTGCAGCATTGTCCATTTCATTACTGGCGATATCGGTTTTTTCCCCTTACGATGATGGCAAAAGATTGTAGAAAAGTTGAAGGAAACTAATTACAAAGAAGGAGGGAAACTTCAGTCAATTTGGACTTTTTTTTGGGCTGCACTGGGATTTCATTTTAGATATCACTCCAGCGCTCTAAACAGTTGAATACCTCGAGTCACAACTAAAAATGGTTATTGAGCTGCAGAGATTATTTTGGGATGAGCCTTCTGACATTAGTACATCATTGTGTGGCATTTTGTATTTCGAAAAGTTTAAAATCAGTGAAATTTTTCCATAAACTTCACTGCTGTTATTGATTTTAGAATTCAAATTAGAGCCGACCCCCCCCCCCCAAGCGATGGCACACCCCTCAAGTGTTATGGAGTATCTTTCCAGAATAAGAGCCCTCAAAATAGAAAGAGATACCCCTTCAAAAAAAAGCCTTAAAAATTCCAATGACGCAATCTGCGGTATTGAAGAAAAAAAAAGTTTTCGGTTAAAAGAATTTTAGATAATGGAGATCTCTACTGTTACACCTTCCATAGAAGTAGATGATTTTCTTTTTAATGCTCCAAACTTTTCCCTTCATGCAAGCATTTCATTTTCACAACTTTCTCGAATTTTTACTTGTGTAATATGCATAAACAATTGCTTATGAAAAGAATTATCTCATATTATATTTACAGAGCTGTTTTACTCTCAGTGATTTTCCTTTTTCAACTGAACTAACATGATATTCATGCAACTAATTCTGTCATTTGGTATTTTTCATATCAAATTTATCTGACACTCTAAATACAGTACTTTGTTTGAAGTACCTGGAGATGCAGTAGATGATGTACTACGAGCTTCACCTTTTTCCTCATTAAATGGATTTGGAGGGTGAGAAACCTGTAGTCCACCATGAAATACAGATGAAGATAACCAACGAGAATATGTTATTTCTGTTGCATTCAAGTCTGGACCAATGACTTGATTACGAGTGCTTAAGCCAAGGAGGTATGCTAATGTTCTCTCAGAATCTATGATAACAGATGTGTAAATACTTTCATCAGTATTGTAAGTGACTTCATTTGGCTGAAATAAAATGAGTAGTATATTTAATTTATAGCCCAAAAAAGTACACACACACATATATACAAGGTGCCACTGAAATGTCGTGTTTTTGAGACAGTATAAATGCTTATTATTTAACAATTTAATTTCTATTTAGTTTTTGGAGTGAATTGTTTGATGAGCCATTGAAGGACTTCAAGTAGGTGTCAGTTTTAGTTTGTTAAACATTTGGCTCATTTTTCACTGTTGTCTTGTGCCAGCAAGTAGAAATGGTATCAATTCAGAAGAAGACATATATTTCTGTTTTGTCCTAAAAATTTTAAACTATTGTAATGGAGTGAATATAGTTTTGTCATGCTTACAGAACTTACACATAATGTTGATTAGTTACTGTGCACTTTCATGTTTTTTTTTCTTCGAGAACTTAATTTGACAGACGACTTATATTAGTGAGAAAAATACATTTCAATCAATATTGCAGCCAAGCAGCCCTTGGATTCACCTGTTAGTACTACTCTCGCTCGGCCCACTTAGGCTGGTTAAACTGTTCTACAGATCGCCACAGCAGTGACTCTGCAAGTTCATATAAAGAAAAAATTGAAAATAAGGCATTTTGGAGTATAACTGTAATTCACATACACATAACCAGCAAAACACTCTATCAATTATTGTTAAACCATATTTGCAGGGTTAATGACTTTATACGTGAAGTAAACAATGCATAAATGTTTAAATTAAAATTAAGACAAACTTTGAACAGGCAGAAGAAGACCTGGTGCGTCTTTACTTTTGAAAAGAAATTCAATGTTAATGCATAGCATTTCAGCAAGCACCTTTTTAGAAAATTTCAAATAATGCTAAACAAGATATTTTTCTAATATACATAACCTGAGTTGCCAAAATGTTAAAAACATTTTTTTAAAAAATTAGTAAGTAAAAAATAAATGAATTTTTCATCTTTGAAATGAAAAACACAGTAAAAAACATTCATTTTCAATTAATCCATTGAAGTGAATTTAGTAAGGTAGAATCTTATTCTAAATCATAGATTATGAGAGATACTATGCACTTGCATTTCACATCAATTAAAAACCTCAAGTGCTACATTTAGGTCAAGGAAATAGGGGTACAAGTCAGTATTTACAGGGTCAGACATTAGTCAGGAAGAAAATGTTATTGAGCTGAGCCTTTAAGTAAATCAGGACTTCAAGTTTAATCAACAGTGCTGCATAGCACACAAGCAACAAAGACAATAAAATGCTCGGGTTTATCAACCAAGTTCACTTCCCATTATCCATGGGCAGTTTATCCATGATGTAGATTATCCACCACTTTACACACTTTCAAATGAAAAAAATAATCACCAATAATTAACAGAATGTAGAAAAGTGCAAAAATTTTAGCTTAACAAGTGCAAAATTAGTTTTTGGACTTTCCTATTTATTTCTTCCATTTCCCTTTCAATGACATCCAACTTTCCATGGTCATCCCAACTATAAGTTGAGACCTGATTTTCAAATCTGTATTACAGTAAGCTCCGGATTATCTGTGGAATAGGGTGGCACAGTAACTGCAGTTAACCAAATTTGTGGATAATTCGCAAACTGGATAAAAATAATGATAGTGTATGAATAGCTTAAAAACATCAACAATAATCACATACATTAAAATTATAGCTAAAACGATAACAGTGTATGTAAAAAATGCATTTCAAAGCTAAAAAAGGATCTCTCATTACACATGTATTACACGCATGGATTACACACATATGTGAGCAAATCATCAAATCAGATTACCGGTAACAGATGAAAATAGGTTACGTTCATCAAAAACACACAGGGGAAGGGAGGAGAATTATTTTAAGACTGGTCCAGTCATTTGCTTAAGCACGTAAGTAGTTTAGATCTAAAATTCAGTGCGTAGTTTAGTGGGGAAGATCTAAAAATTAGTAATATTAGTCTCAATTGAAAGAAGTAAGTAGTGAAGATCTAAAAATCAAGTTAAACTGGTCAGATTTGATCTCATTGGAAAAGAAGAGGAAAAAAGAAATACAAATTTCTAAAATAGATTTGCACTTGTAAAATAAAAATGTGTGCATTTATCTACATTCAACAAATTATCGCCAAAAAAAATTATATTTTGGAAGTGTGAAAGGTCATAGATAATCCATCCCGCGGATAATCGGGAGTTGACTGTACTTACTGCTTGAGATTTGCTCAACTTACTGATCTTTAGATCTACACTACTTAGGTACATAAATGAGAGACTGCACCAGTCATACTCAAAAAAATTTTCCTCCCCTTTCCTATACATTTTTGGTTTTCGCTTAGGTATGTAATCCATTTCTAATAAAGAGATTCTTTTTTGAGCTTTTACATGAATTTTTTGCAATGTTACTAATTTAGCTATAGTTTAACTGGATGTGAGTGTCATTGATCTTTCTTAACTATTAAAAAGAGTAGAATTGATTTTTACCTGTTTTTCTGGAATGTCCGCGAATTTGCTTATTCGAGATTACTGTGCCACTCTATTCTGTGGATAATCGGCAGTTTACTATATATCTATTACAAACAAATCTAATAAGGTTCCTCTGCCTTTTTACAGAAGTTTGGTAACACCTTATTTGGAGTATAAGTATACTGTTCAGTTTTGGTCTCTTTATCTGAAGAAAGATATTTTTTCCACTTATGATACCAGACTTAAAAGGCTTGATATGTATAGCCTAGAGCAAAAGAATGTCAGAGGAGACATGATTTAGCTGTTTAAACTTATCAAAATGAAAGATGTTCATGGGTCAAGTTTTTTCATGAAAAACATGGACAAGGGGTCATTGTTTTAAGCTAATCAAATATCAGGCTAATCTAGAAATTATAAAAAATTACTACATTAGTAGGATTGTGTGTACGATTATGAAACAAATCTTACCAATTTAAATAGAACTTATGCAAAAATTTTGAAAATAATTTATGGAGCTAAACAAGAACTTAATAAAAACGATACTATTTTACAAAAGTCAGAGAAAATCTATAATATCAAAGAAATATATGCACAGAGAATATTGTATTTTTTGCATAACAACAATAACTGGTTTGAAATTAATGAAAAAAATACTCAAATTTCAGGTAAACAATATAAAGTTATAAAACCAAATAAAACGATTATTAAAAAACAATTCTTTTACTTGGCACCGCGGCTGTTTAATGAACTAACGGAAGATGTTAGGCATGAGAAGAACTTTAAAAAATATAAACAAGGGGTCAATGAATATATACAAAATAATGACATTCTATCAACAATTAATTTTTAGCTGATAAAATATACTGACTTGCCAACCAGGGGGGGATTTTGTATTGTAATTTTTATACTATTGAATGTTTCAATGCGAGTTATTGTGTTTTTTTTTTCTGGAGTCAAACAGTCCAATAATTGTTCGGTGTAAAATTCTTACTACTTGTGTAAAATTAATTTGTAAATATTTCTGTTAATACATATTTGTGTTTGTACTCCATACTAAATCAATTAAAAAACACTGCGGACAGTGCCTTTGGCGCTCTTTAGTGTATAATTTAACACTAACTCGTGCTGAACTATAGTCAAGATTTTCTTAATGTTTTGTTATGAAGTTTGTAATTTATGTTTTATAATTTGTAAGTTTTTTAACTTTACTTTTTAATTTTGCTTACTGTTATGTATGTGTATTTTGTTTGTTAATAAATTTATCTTATCTTATCTTATCTTAAAACAGCTCACAGCACATTAATGTAACAAGCTGCTTTGAAAAAAATGCAAAGATTTGTCTCAATCTGTAGAACAGCAACCAAACCCAATCTGATTAACAAAAAAAACCTCTACAGAGAGATTATACTTAAAAAAAATTAAGAACATGAAAAAAAAACAACTACTTTACTATATTCATATAAAAATATCAAAGCAAAATGTTGCGATACAAAAAGTTTTATTCCTCAATTACCTAGTTCTATAACGAAAACAGCTGTATATAAAAAGTTTTCTGGGCAATATCATATATTAAATTTCTCTTTAAAATTTCAACATGTTAATGGTGAGCACTAAAGCATTAACAAGATAAGGTATCTACCAACTATTCAACTTACTTCCTGATAATGTCCAATAAAAAGGGTTTCAAGGTACTTCCTAGGATCTTCTGTATGCTTTACCATTTCGAATGCATTGGTTGCATCTTTCCCTGAAAGATAATTTTGAGCAAACCAACATATAAACTACATAAATTGTACTATAGTTTAAAAAAAAGGTTGATTTAGGTTGACCTTTAGACCCTACTTTCAATAAAAGTTTTTTTTTTTTTTTTTAATTGAATAAAGACATGAAAACAACTTAACGTATTATAAAATATCTCACTAAAAACAAAAAAAAAGTTTAAAATAAATTAATCAAAGGCCCACAGCATGAAAAATTTCTTTGGGTGAAAATATCCGCTTATTTTACAGTTTTGGCAGTCATTTTCTCAAAAAAACTCATTTTCTCTGTGAGTGTGTGTGTGTTTTTTTTTTCCCCCCCCCCCCATTCACTCATAAAAATTTCGTCATTTTATAGAAAAAAGTCATTTTAGGAACCAAAAGAATATCACATCAACTATTAGTGAATTGGCTATGAGCCATTCTTTAACATTGTACATTAAACTCAGTTCATGAAAATATTTGAAAGGCTCTGGAGAGAGAAGGAGAGACTTTCTTAAACCTGAGAAACAAAATTCAAAAACTTAGGTGGGGCAAAGGTAAAGGAGGCTTTTATTGCTTTACAAATTGAAGCAGCATTACATAATGAAGATATTGAAAATAAGCTGTTAAATGCAGATGAGGAAGCCTGAAGGGAGTTCCAAAAGTCATTGTTCAAAACTTTTTAATTGCACATATTAATTGGATGCCTCACTTGCCAACTCGATTAACTCCATAAAACAAAAAGTAGAGAAAACTTATGAAGAAGATGGTGTTATCCATAGAAGTAAATAGGACCTTGTGTTACATTTTCTGCCATCACATGGTCAGAAGTGTACTGAACCAAAACTTTTATATAAACTCACATGCCAAGCATTGATTAAGCACTATTAAAGCAGAAATCATTTTTTTTTAAAGTGGAGTTAATTGATTTGGCAACTTATGCATCCAAATATTACACTTCTTAAAACTTGTTTGTTTTCTTGTTAAAAATGTAATTTAGCAAATGTCATAAAAACATTCCTTAATTTTATGGAACTTCTCTTCAGTATTAGAATTTAGGAAGCAGTACTACTCCTCAAAATGAAATACTTATATCCCACACAGTTTTTCAAGAAACTAAATAGTTTTTTTTTTTTTTTAAACAATATTTGCTATACAATCTATGTTATTTTCAATTGCGCTGAGACAAGCATCCAATTCTTTTTTTGCAAACTTAAGCAATTATCTTGTCTACTTCGATCTCGCGAATGACCAAACATGGTAACAACACCAAACATTTAAGATAATAGTTTTTCGAATTTGTTGCATAAAAGTAATTATAAATAATTAAAAATACTCAAAAAACTACAATTTAGATGAAATAGTCAGTTTTTAGCACATTAGTGTCGAAAGCAATAAAGGTTAAAATAATATTCAGAAGACAAAATTTGAACGATAAAACTATTTTTCAAGAAAATAAGAGTCCCCCCCCCCCCCAAAAAAAAAAAATTAAGAGAAAGAAATCATGGCACATTTTGCCTCATTTTCAATAGTTTTGAATAGCAATAAACTTCCGATTCTGTTTTTGAAACTTAGGCAATCAAAGAGTCTTGTATAATTATATCTTCGGAAGGACCAAAAATGGCGACTACACCAAACAGTAAGCTAACGGATTTTAACTAGTAACATAAAAATAGTTAAAAAATAAAAAATCTGCATGAAACCACAAATTAGTTGAAATACTATTATTGTTTGCACATTAGCGTCCATAGCAAGGAGGATAAGACAAAATTTTAAACACAAAGTTTTACCTTTTTCGAAAAAAAAACTATTTAAAATAATCCAAAAAAAAAAAAAAACAATTCACAGCACATTTTGTATTATGTTATTATTTTGCAGTTAAACAAAGATCCAATTCTGCTTTGTTCTTACAAACGTAGGCACTCTTGAAATGTTGAAGCATCTAAGAAGCTTTCCGGTAAAAAAAATCACAATCTTCACGGATCGACCTTTTGTTATATACTTATTTTATGATGTGAAATTTTGTGAATGACCTGCTTTTATGATGTAGAATTTTGAAAGTGGGGCCATTTTTACAATGCGGTATTTTGTGAAGGAACCACAAAGCTGACCCAACTTGGGTCTGAATCAACCTTTGGGTTAAGTTTTGATTTTTGAAGCCCCTCAAACTTTTGAATTTTTTCCTTTTCTGTCCCACACCAAGCTTAATCTGTAAGCACAGGTAATTCTTTAATGAATTGTATTTAACAGAAATCATTCAGTCTAATTTCTCATACTTGTTGATGAAAGCATGAGAAATTCACAAAAAAGAAATATTTGTAACATATATAATTTAATATTACTTGAATGAAAAATAAATGTAAAATGATGAGCATTTCTTTTATCTTTTTGTTTGTAAAACATGATTTGGCAAAAGTAGATTTTTCAGAAAGAGGCACAGCCACTGAGCAACTATATATAACAACACAAGTTTTCATTTAGTTTCTTTCCTTTTGATCTCACATTATAGTCATGTAATCAATTTTATTTTCAAATCATAGCGTATTTCCTAAAACTTGGGTATTTATGCTACTAGATTTTCAAGGCATTTATCCTCATATATATACCAATACAGTACAACCCCGATTTTACATTGTCCGCTTCGTACGTTATCCAGTTTCCAACCTCATTTTCTGCTGGTCTGTGAAAATTGCAGTACTGATAATGTTAAAATATTACAGATTTTACATTATAATTTCTCCATTCTTTCTTACATTATAATAAAAAGTCTGTGTCCTACATTTTTCTAAAAACAGAATAAAATCATTTTTCCTCCACCAAGACTCACATTAACTTTTTTCCTGTTCTCTTTGTCAAGATAAATTTGTTTCTTAGCTGTTTGAAACTGTTCTGGCATTCTTTCCGCTTTGTCTGTGATCTTCTTTGATCATATTGTCTTTTTGTATGTGTGAGCAGTACGCCGAAGGAGTTCCCTCCAACCCCTTCTTTTCTCTCACTGCCTTTCGGGTCTTGTATTTAGTGATGGTGGGTGTTTACGGTGGGACTGGTTTCAATTAGTTTGTGGTAGGGCTGGTTTTAATTAATCTGCAAGAGTTCGTTTAAGCCACATAGCTGAAAACGTTTCTCTCTCGCCAAAAAGACTGAAATACCTGAAAAAGCTAAAATGTTTCATGGCATTCAAGTTCAATTTGCAAAATCTTTAGACTTTCCCTTATTCAACTTTTCAAACTATTTTAAAGCACAAAACTTCCACACAGTTAAACACTGAAAAACTTGGAAAATCAGCAAAAAAATGAAAAACTCTCAAAATATCGCCATATGATGAATTCAAAAACATTTTGATGAAATGGTTGAAGGAAGTTCAAGCAGAAAAAATTCCAGTAAACGGATCCATTCTAAGAAAGGAGACTCTCGAAATTGTTGAGAGGCTGAAACTCCAGAACTTCAATGCATCAAATGGTTGGGTTGACAGATTTAAAAAAGTCATATCATATAAACATAAAATTGCTTCAAATGCAGTGCATTACAAAAATTTTATCTGAACTTAATTCTTGAGGAATATCTTTCACACATCAAGAAATATAATTATTTTATCGCTCGCAAAAAAAAAAGATTGCTGAACATCAATTTTGTTCTTCAACTTATTAGAAACTTTATTGGTTTCACCTTTTTTAGGGAAGGAGAAGACAAACTACACTATATAACACAAAGTTATTGTGGTTCAAAATTTCAACTCGGTTACTCTGAATACGTAAAGAATAAATTTCAATGACTTTTAAAAACGCACAAGCTGTTTTGCTAGATTATACTGAGAACAGATAATAAATCTGTTGCTAAACCATTTTATATAAATGAGGCGACAGGTTGCAAAGGTGATGCCATATCACAAGAAGCCCCTGCCATGGGTCCAGGTTTGAATGCTCTGGCTAGATCATGGACATAAATAATCAACAAAGTACTTTTTCATAGTACCTCTACTGACCATGACCTAATGGTCCATAACCCATTTTTAAGCTGCACCCGAGTGATTTGTGGAGAAACATGATGCTGAGCTTGTATACCACACGTAAAAGCACAAGTTTGCTGGAAATTATGGTGCATCCAAAATTACCAAAAGAGTATCATCCGAAAACGTTTTACTGCAATTTCTGGGTAATATTTAAAGGAAGTTTGCAGCAAGTTAGAATATATAAATGCAAGTGCACTTAATACATTCATCTTGCATGCTATATCTCACAATTTGAAAAGAAATGCACGAAAGATATATCATGTGAGCAATGAGACTTCTTCAAGAAATTGAACATGATGTAAAACTTAATATTACTTTCCTTTTGACTTGGAGATTTTTTTTAATTTAAAAACATGCATGACAGTATTTAATCACTCATTAACATTCTTCTTGTGCATGCATTATAACGACAGACTGGGTATAATATCCAGAGACTGCAGTTTTGTCCTTGTTATGGACTCAACAGTTTGAAATATTCAACTATGTATTGACATTTAGTCAAGGTATAGTTAACTTGTATTGACTCTTCCAAACTGATGAGTCCATAACAAAGACAAAACTGCAGTCTCTGCATGTCATAACAGGTATTTAGTATATTTGCATGCAATTCTCCTTTAGCCCTGGTTTAAAGGGCTGTAATTTAGTGCTTATTCTTATCATAGTAAATGTCTATACATTAGGGCAGGGGTTCTGAAACGGCCCTCTGGGGTGCTGATGGACGAGGCGAAGGGTGCCGTGAAGTGTCCATGGTATCAATATATATATGATAGGTGTGTTTGCCAACTAAGGCCAAACAAACCAATTAGGCCATCCCCCCCATTTTTTGATGTAGCATAGTAGAATTTTACTAGATAATGACTTCATCGTCAACAGAAAGTCTAACTGAAGATAAAGCGTTATCAACAAACGGTCTTTAATTACCAGACAAAAGTGTAGCAAGAGTTCTTTTAGAAGATTGATGGAAAAACAACCTAATCTTATTTTGCTGCAAGTTTTGCTTCAACATGGTTTACTGTAGGTTGCTAGTGCAAAAAAATTCTTTATGGTTCTTGTAGCTTAAGTTATGTAGTTGAAGAAATCACAAAATGTTGCTGTGTATCTTCATTTTTTTTCCTGCAATTTGATAGCCTAGAAAAGTAGATTGTTGACCGTTAAGGTCGTGGTTTGCCTTCCAAACACTCCGGTGAACTTATAATGTGACACCAAAATATCAGGATGAGAATACGATCATGTGCTGCACATATATGCACGAATTGTGCCTATGAGTGACAAAAAAAAAAAGAAAACCCGAAAATAATGAATTAACAGTGGCAACCCAAATATGATGATTGACATTTCTCCTTTTTATGGAACTAAGTATGGAATTTTTGGTAATGTTCTTAAGGTTTTCAAATATGGTTTTACATTTATTGATATTATAATTCTTTCAATTCCTTTTAGTTTCAAAGTACTTCTTGATGCTTTTTCGTCAATTCTGCGAGAAGTAATCATTGATCAGAGTTTTCCTTATTAGGGTCCAGGTTTCTAATGAGGGAAAATCGCTTTTCTTTGCTAAAACTGCTGAAAAATGTAATTGATCCTCAAAGTTTCATTTGGTTTAATTTTTTTCTTAGTTTTTATGAGTTATCCGATAAATACGCACAAGCCGGAACAACTGACTCATAAAGGAGCAAGATACCAGGTTTTGAATTTTAGAGTTGCCTTATATGGCATACTTACACATTTATCTCAAAAAACAGAGATGGACTGGGGTGCTGTTTGAAAATTTAATTCCTCAAAGGGTGCCTCAAGTTGGAAAAGTTTAAAAACCCCTGCAGTAGGGTGTTCACGTTTTTTGGACATTCAAAGTGTCAAGTAGATAAATAATTGTTCCACCAGACCCAAGTATACCACAGCTTTTTTATTCAAATTAAAAAATATTTAGATACAACGCACGAGGCCGAGAGCTTATAATGTTCTACAAAAAAAAATTTTTTTTAAATATATTTTTTTAAAACTTAATGAGGGTTTTTTTTTTTAAATATTTTAAGTTGACTGATATAAACACCAAAGTCAAACATTACTGTTACAAGAAACTTTCTCTTATGCTATATGTAGGCCTTCTGCATAGTACTCAAAAATAAAGATTTTTTTAAAGTTTAAGTTAAATTTATCATTATGAACAAATGAAGTGCATTGAGAAAAATAAAAATTCTTCTGACACTATTCCTGCCAGTTCCTATGCAAAATGACCTCCTGAATCCAAATATAACCTCCGTTTTGCCCCATCACTCACCACTTTTTGGAATTGGCATCCTCCTATTATTTTTAGTTTTTGACAACTTCATTGCCATTACTTTGATTTGGAGGGAAACTATTAAATTAACCGTAAATATTCCTCTGAAGAACTAGAGAAATGAAAAGTTTAACAACATAAACATTTATAAGGAAGAAAATAAGAGGGATTAAGGAAGAAAAAAGAACAACCCCTTAATATTATTATAGTACTTTAAATACATACCATGCCATAGCAAATCTGCAGAATCTTCTTTATCTATTTCTGGTAGAAGACGATTAAATTTGTTTATGCAATCAAGCAACTCAGAAAGAAGAGGCGTTAAAGAAGATTCACTAATCAGACCAGGGTACAGAATTTCTAACTGCAAAACACATACTAATAATTCAGGCAGCAATATTCCTAAAATGAAATTACAAAGCATCATGACTAAACAATTTTCACTTTTTTACATATTTTACATTTAGTAAGCATGAAACAAATAATTTAAATTTTGAAATTTGATAAAAACAAATTTAAAGGAGAAATCATGACCTTTATGCTAAACAAAAGTTATTGTAAGATTTTCAAACTATCATGTTTTTCAAAAACATTTTATAAAAAATTTACTTCTCAAATTTAAATGTTAATGAATTTTGAATGCATATAATATCAACACAGCTTGTTAGTTGCTAACAAACAGCTATATGTTTCAAAATAATAAAGAATAGACAAGGCCACTCAGGCATGTTCAATAGGATTTAGGTCAGGAGAGTAAGAGCAGGTCATATTACACGGTGAATATTTTCACTTTGCAGTGTGTCTGATACCTCAACACTTCGGTGTGGCAGCACATTATCGTCAATAAACAGAAAGTCTGGACCTACCGCACCCTTAAAAAGATATACATGATCCAGAATTCTCTCTCTACTATACTGTGATAATGTAGCCCCTTCCACGCTCAAAGGTGTAAAGCAGTGTTCAGTCATTGTGCATGATGCCTGCTCACTGCATCACACCTGGAACTTACAGATCATGTTCACAAACAAACTTTTGTGCAAAATGTGTTCCATGCTCTCTCTACAATGATTGGAGGATAGAATCACTTGTCACAATGAAATGTGGTTTTGAGAATATAACTCTAGATCAACTTTAGTGATTTCAAATAATAATGTTCCTTACACCTGTGTAATCTCACTCGACGATGGCGTCATTGAAGTGGGATGCAACGAACATGCTTTCATGCATACTAACCAACTTGTGAGATGATTCTTGCAGAAACATACCTACCAGTAGCAGTTGTAAGGTTTGCAGAAAATAAAGTAAGGAATTTCTGTTCCTTTTTGCCACGAGGGCTACATAGTAATCTTCTAAATGTGTGGTGTTCCTTCCTTGACTCCCGGCATGCTTTTGAAATCATTTCCACCTTCAGCAGCTTCCTTTCATAGCCAGATAACATTGTTTGATACACCCAATGCGGTAGCCACAGTAATGACTTTGACCTGCTTCCAGTTGTCCAACTGCTAATCCACAATTGAAGGTACTCAAATAATGTCTTGCTGACATTTTGCTCTTAATTATTGCAAGAAACAAACAGAAGTTCAGAAATTAATTTTATTTTAACATTCAGCACTGTTTTTATCAATCATCAAGCAGCATGAATTTTTATATGAATCATGAGCTTGTACGCACTACCTTTTGTACAGATAACAAGCCTTGGTCTGTCACACCCTATGAACTTGAACTTACTTTCATTGGTCAGCTGTCTGAGACGCAATTTTGCATAAATCACTTGTTCTTTACAATTTGTCAAGCAGTGTATAAGAAGAAAACATTATAGCCAAAAAAAGGACAGTTCAATCCCGATTTTAGGTTTTCTCAATGGACTACTGATGAAAAACACACCAAGCCCGTAAACGTAAGATGGAGGGGGGGGGGATAAAAATTGAAGGATACTGTTTGAAAACTGGCACTTTCCCAATGGACTAGAAGGGAAGAAATGTGTAATGTTTACTTGTTTTTATATACAGTTTTTTTAAACACACTATACAACCATTTTTTCTGAAAATTTGACTCTTCGTATGCATTTTTAAATCAAAATTGATTTAGAGTTTTTATGCTTTTGGAATAAAGACAATAAGACGGAACATAAAGAATGCCGGACCAGCTTCAAACAGCTAATGACCAAAGGGCATGACTTTGAGAGTCACAGATATAGACAAAATTTTAGATAGAGGTCATATCCCACTAGATATGAGATCACGTAACGCGGATTGACTGTATAGGCCCTAGTTTGTCTGTAACGAGGGTTCAAAGTTGTTAGTTCGGACCCAGAAATGCAATGGCATTTCCACTGAATTTTCAGACTTTGACACTATATTCCATGTCCCAACGCATTTGGCATCTTTTGTTAGTACAACAAGTGGAAGGGAGAACACCTATGTACCGTATTTTCGGGAATAAGCGACGCGGCGCATACAAGAAAAAATTCAAATAATGCCTGTGCGGCGCATATAATGGGTGCGGCGGGTACAGTGTCGTTTTTATTTTTTTCAAGTAAAAAAAAAATCTGAGTTTTTGTCAAAAAGTTGAAATAGCTGCAATAGATGGCGCCACATCGATTCCTTTTATTTTGCGAAATCCTTTGCCCTTCGACCTAAGGGTCGAAACGGGGAGATAGAGGAGGTGAGTCAGCGATTGCACGTGTTTCACTGAGGAGAGAAACGCAGAATCACGTGGGCGAGCAAGCACCATCGGAGCGAAGGGGGGACAGTGGGTCAGGGGAGGAGCATTGTTAGCAAAAGTTCTATTACGGGAGGGGGGTAGCCGTTCCAGTTCTCCAAAGGGGATTTACCCTTGTCACAAAAGTGGGTTGCTCGGAGTGGTCAAGCGACCTAATTGGAAACTTGTTTCTCCGTCTCCCAGCTCTAATTTTAGTCACTCACATCGTCACTTCTTTTGCTGTCGTTTGTGCGTTTATCTTTTTATCACCGAATTACTTTGAAATGGCTCCTAAACGACTGAGAAGCTATACTGCAGCCTTCAAGTTAGAAGTAGTTTCGAAGGCAGAATCAATAGGAAATCGTCCTGCGGCCAGAGAGTTTGGAATCAATGAGAGATGCGTTCGCCGTTGGAGGACAGAAAAGTCCACTATCAAAGCAATGCCAAAGGCAAAACGTGCTAGACGGGGACGAGCAGCTCACTGGCCGGAGTTGGAGCGAGACCTCAAAAAGTGGATCTTGGAGCAGCGTTCGCAAGGACTCTCCGTTTCAACTGTTCGGGTCCGAATTCAGGCCCGGAACATCGCTGCGAACATGAGCATCACCAATTTCAAAGGCAATTCGAATTGGTGCTTCCGCTTCATGAAGAGAAACAAATTCTCTGTCAGGTTCCGGACAACTGTGGAGCAAAGCCTTCCGGCCGATTGGGAGGAAAAGAAGCAGAAGTTTCTGGCCTACGTCGAAAGGCTGAAGATTGAAAAGAACTTCCAGCCATCACAACTTGTGAACATGGATGAAGTCCCCTTGACATTCGATTGCCCGCTGACAAGAACAGTAACTTCTGCTGGGGAAAGGAGCGTCCCCATTACGACCACAGGAAACGAAAAGACTTCGTTTACCTGTGTTTTAGCATGTACGGCCAGCGGGGAGAAGTTAAAACCTATGCTTATCTTTAAGCGAAAAATGCTCCCCAAGGACACCTTCCCATCGACCCTCGTTATACGCTGCAACGAGAAGGGCTGGATGAATGACCCTCTGATGTTGGACTGGCTCAACGAAGTTTGGTGCAAGAGAAAAGGCTCTTTCTGTTGGCATAAAATATTATTTTATTTTTTTCTCGGTCCACAGCCGATAATTTAAAGAAAATAATTTAAAGTTAAATGTACCTACTTTAAGCCCAGTCTGGTAAAAGTAGAACTTGTCAACTAGTTGGTGCTAACACTTCAATCGACAATTCCCCCACGCCATAATTAATGGCGACTGTTTACTGAAAGCACTGAAGATTGCATGTCTCGATGTGTCGATTCAGAAAAAGTTGAGTTGTCACCTGATTGATTCGAATTAATTCCACTTGTTGACCGCACGTGCTATGGAGAGGAGTACGAATATTCGCGGCAGTGGAATAAACAAATGAGTGATGGTTGAAGTAGAAGTTAGTGTGGTGATGTCATCGAGGCATGGAATCTCATTGACTGATAAAACATATATATTGTGGCGAGTGGCAGCACTCGGGGCAGTCTCTCTTCTCTCAACGATCCCCAGTTGTTGTTTTGATCGTGAAGCCTAGTCCGGCTCACGTGTGGGGGTTTTTTTTCCCGCGATGCTAGAGGGGTTTTTTTTTGTGGTGTGTGAATCTAAATCTTCCAAGTCCTGGAATTAGTATGAGTCCAGGTGAAGAAACACTTGTGTTGTGTCCGGCCAATTAATATTGCCGGGGAAGTGAGTTCCTATGTGTCTACCTGAGATGTTCACCGATCTACGAACTGTCTAATGTTGCCTTTCCCTTACGGACGTTCCTGAAGTGTGATCCGGGGGACCTTTTGTGTTTCTTCAAGTTGATCCTTCGGACGGGCCAGCGACTACATCGACAGATTGGTGACATTTTTCCTTTATTTACTGGAACCACTTTTGTTATGATAGTGTAGGGGTGCTATTTTATGGGGATGTTATAAAAATTCTAGTCATATTTAATAAATGTATTTTTCTGAAACATGTTTTTTGCTTGTCTCCAACTTGACATTACACGGCCAGTTGATGTTGGCTTGGTTTAAATATCTTAACCTTTGGATTTTAAACTTAACTTTAATTATGCCAACAGAGTGGTAGCAGAGCTCAGTCGAATGTCTTTTTAGTTGGAGACAAATTTGCAAAAGTTTTCAGAATAATGGAACGGGACTATCGAAACATTAAGAAACTTAACTCCTGCAATTGGGCAACATGGTCGAAAAATATGAAAATGGTACTGATAGAAAGAGATTTATGGGAATTAACCCAAACAAAATTAGAAGCAGGTATTTCGGCAGAAATAAAGAAACGGAGGGGCCAAGCAGTGGCGATTATTTACCTCAACATAGAGGATGAGTTAAAACAACTGATTGATGATTTAGACGATCCATATGCTGTATGGACGTCATTGAAATTGAATTTTGAACCTCCGTCTTTAGCCCGTGTTGCCGGATTGTGGGAGGAGTTTTTTTCTAGTAGAATTAATGAAAAAGAAACTATTGGAATGTTCGCGGCTCGATTGAAGTGTTTGCTCCGACAGTTGGAGGAGAATGGCTATAAAATGGATGACAAATTAAAAGGATTTCAACTAATACGTAGTTTAGATCAAAATTTCAGGGGAATAGTACAAAATATTTATAGATGGGATGAAAATAAATTTAATTTTTCAAATGTTTTGAATAAACTTTTGGCAGAAGAGGGGAGATTAAAATTTTTAAGAAATGAAAAATTTGGAAATAGTAGTTCAGGTGTTAATGCTTTTTCTGTTCAAAATAAACCCCAGACTGGGCGGAAAGTTGAAAATGTAAATAAATTTGAAACAAGAGTTTGCTTCACATGTGGCAAAAAGGGGCATATTTTGCCTCGGTGTTGGAGCAGAAAACCAAATAATCAAAATAAAGGTAATCGTAATTTTTTCAAACAAGGTAATACCCCTAAGGCTGGAATGTTTTGCACCATCAGTAAAGTATCAGGAGTACAGGCCAACAGCACAAATTAGAAGGAGGAAATACCAGTATTTTTACTGGATACAGGTGCCACGGCACATTTCTGTAAAGATAGGGACCTATTTTGTGAATTGAGGCCTGTTAAAAATGCAAAAATGGAGGTAGCTGTGGGCAATGTAAATAGTCAAGTCGAGGGGGTAGGGAAAATTTTTTTCGAAATTAAAACAGATGGTAAGCTAGTAACCATCACATTGAATGAGGTCTATTATGCTCCAACACTTAGACGAAATTTGCTTTCCGGATCCAGGATAGACAGTCTTGGTTTTTCTTTAAGGTGGTATCCTGGTAAAATATGTATTTTTAACAATGATGGTATTAAACTTTTTTCTGCATTTTTAATTGCTAAATTGTATTTTGAAAAACCCACCTCATTTTTAAGTAATCAAAGTAGTGACTCGCCACCAAATGTAAATGTAACAGAGGTCAAAGGATTAGACCTGGAGTTGTGGCATGAACGGTTTTGCCATATTAATTATGACAGTATCTTGGAAACTGAAAAGAAGAACTGTGTCAAAGGACTTAATATAAAAGGTAGAAACCGGCCAGATTGTGAGCCTTGTATTATTGCAAAGAAAAGAAGGTGTTCATTCAAGCCCACTCCAGGGATAAGGTCTAGAAGACAACTTGAGCTTCTTTTCATGGATCTAGCAGGGCCATTTCCGGTGGAGTCACTACGGGGGAAAAGATATATTTTTCCATAATTGATGATTTCTCAAGGAAGTCCACTATTTACTTTCTAAAGTCAAAAGATGAAGCTTTTGGATATTTTCTTAGATACCAGAGGCATGTAGAGAGAGCCCTCAACATGAAAATTTTGGCCATAAGGTCTGATAATGGGGGGGGGGGGAATTTACAAATTCTAATTTTGAGACCCACTTAATTAAAGAAGGCATCAGCATAGAGAGAACCAACCCTTATACTCCCGAACAGAACGGAGTAGTAGAAAGGTACAATTTGACCTTGATGAATGGGGTTAGGGCGATGCTGAAAGACTCTGGACTAAAGGAAGAATTTTGGGCGGAAGCCGCCTTATGCTTTAATTATGTCAGGAATAGAACAGTTCTAAAAGAAAGAGGAAAACCCCATTTGAGCTGTTCTGGGGAAACAAGCCTTCAGTAAGGCATTTCCGGAGGTTTGGATGTATTGCCTACAGAGGCATGCAAAAACAAAATCTAAAGAAATTTGACTCAAGAAGTAAGAAGGGCATAATGGTGGGCTACGCAACCCAAGCAAAAGGGTACAGAATTTGGGACCCAGAGCTAAAGAAAATTTTTGAAACTATCAATGTGGACTTCAGGGAAAATTTAATTTGGGGGAAATCAAACTTGAATGGGAATGTAGACAATGATGATGATTATTCTTTTATTAAACCTATGAGTGAAGTTCTCTTAGATAAAGAGATAGATGAAATAAAGGCTCCCACCCCTTGTGAGGAAATTGAATGGGTAAGGGATGCAGTAAAAAGAAAGACAGGGGACCGTACTGATATCTACTACTATGAAAAGGGAAATAAAACAAGGTTGAGGTCACCCAATGATGTAGAAAAATATTGTAAGAAGAATAACATTGTTTACAATCCTGAACTATTTGATTTCAAAAGTAAAAATGTACCTTATAATCCTTTGTTTGATATTTTTAATTCCCCTAATGAACAAATGGAACCCGAGCCAGAGGCAAATTTGTCAGAAGTGCTAATTCCCCAAAACTATAATCAATGCTTAAAAACCCCAGAAGTAAAACATTGGTAAGAAGCCACGTCAGAAGAAATGAAAGTGATTCAAGAAAGGGGGGTGCGGCAGTTAGTTCCCCAGCCAGTTGGTAAACCAGTACTTGGTAATAAGTGGGTCTATGACTTGAAGAGGAATGCTAAAGGGGAAATTGCCAGGTTTAAAAGCAGATTGGTTGCGATGGGAAATAGACAGGTGGCAGAAGAATCGTATTCTCAGGTTTTCTCCCCAGTTATCAATTTCTCCCTGATCGGAATGTTTTTCTCAATTCTGTAATATTCCTGGGTTGGAGCCATTTCCAATAAGACGTAAAAAACGCATATCTTTATGCTGATTTGCATGAAGGAATCTATATGCGACAACCACAGGGTTTTGTAATCCCGGGAAAAGAAGACTGGGTATGCCGTCTAAAGAAATCGCTATATGGTCTCCATCAATCAGGGAGAAATTGGTACCTGGAAATTGATAGGGTTCTCCAAGGTCTAAATTTTATGAAATTTAAATGTAGTAACTGTGTTTATACAAGAGATAGAAATGTGTTTTTATTGATGTATGTAGATGATATAATAATTTTTGGAAAAAATGAAATCATAATTCAGGAAACAATTCATGATTTATCAAAACATTACGATATTAAAGAATTAGGGAGAACTAAAAAATTATTGGGGGTAGAGTTTGAAGAAATAAATGGGGGAATTTTTATACACCAAAATTCTTATATTAAGACAGTTTGTGAAAATTTTGAGAAGTATCAATACCCATACTCGACCCTCCCAATAGCGAAGGGTACAATTTTGTCTTTAGGTGATTGTCCAAAAACGGACGAAGAAATAAAAGAAATGGAGAAAGTACCTTATCGCAATTTATTGGGATGTTTGTCCTATATAGCAGGGAAAACTAGACCGGATATTGCCTATACAGTTGATCTATTATCTCAATTTCAAGCAAATCCGGGTAAAAAACATTGGCAGTGTTTATTAAGACTTTTAGGATATTTAAAATATACAAATTATTATAAATTAAGTCTATCTGCAATAAATGAAATTAAAATCAATGGTTTTTCTGACTCAGACTATGCTGCTAATAGGGACGATAGGATTTCGATGGGGGGAATTATTATTTACATTGACAAAGTACCTATTATCTGGCGAACATTTAAACAAAAGTGTGTTTCATTGTCCACCATGGAAGCTGAGTATATCTCTTTGACAGAAGCAGCAAAAGAGGTGGTGTGGTTAAAAAGAATTTTAGAAGAAACATCACATTTTGAAATAGCTGGATATAATTTTAACGGGTCTGTAATTAATTGTGACAATATAGCTGCAATTGAATTTTCAAATTCCCCTATAGAAAATTCCAGAACAAAGCATTTTGATTTCAGGTATCATTTTTTGAGAAACTTAGTAGAGGAGCATACATTTGAATTAAAATATGTGAAAAGCACAGAAAATCCTGCGGATACGTTTACCAAGCCTCTGACTCGGGGTACATTGAAAAAAATGTGCAAACTCATTTTTGGTAGTTATGAAAATGTAAAAGTTTAATATTCAAATGTGTAAAATATTCAATGTTAATCAAAAGTGTTTAAAAAATTTTTTAAAAATTGTTGTTTGAAATATGTCAGTTTTCATGTCGTTTTGAAGTGTATCGTGCTGTGTGACCGAGAAGGGGGGAATTTGTTGGCATAAAATATTATTTTATTTTTTTCTTGGTCCACAGCCGATAATTTAAAGAAAACAATTTAAAGTTAAATGTACCTACTTTAAGCCCAGTCTGGTAAAAGTAGAACTTATCAACTAGTTGGTGCTAACACTTCAATCGACAATTCCCTCACGCCATAATTAATGGCGACTGTTTACTGAAACCATTGAAGATTGCATGTCTCGATGTGTCGATTCAGAAAAAGTTGAGTTGTCACCTGATTGATTCGAATTAATTCCACTTGTTGACCGCACGTTCTATGGAAAGCAGTACGAATATTCGCGGCAGTGGAATAAGCAAATGAGTGATGGTTGAAGTAGAAGTTAGTGTGGTGATGTCATCGAGGCATGGAATCTCATTGGCTGATAAAACATATATATTGTGGCGAGTGGCAGCACTCGGGGCAGTCTCTCTTCTCTCAACGATCCCCAGTTGTTGTTTTGATCGTGAAGCCTAGTTCGGCTCACGTGTGGGGGGGGTTTTTTTCCCCGCGATGCTAGCGGGGTTTTTTTTGTGGTGTGTGAATCTAAATCTTCCAAGGCCTGGAATTAGTATGAGTCCAGGTGAAGAAACACTTGTGTTGTGTCCGGCCAATTAATATTGCCGGGGAAGTGAGTTCCTATGTGTCTACCTGAGATGTTCACCAATCTACGAACTGTCTAATGTTGCCTTTCCATTACAGACGTTCCTGAAGTGTGATCCGGGGGACCTTTTGTGTTTCTTCAAGTTGATCCTTCGGACTGGCTAGCGACTACATCGACAGATTGGTGACATTTTTCCTTTATTTACTGGAACCACTTTTGTTATGATATTTTGGGGGTGTTATTTTATGGGGATGTTATAAAAATTCTAGTCATATTTAATAAATGTATTTTTCTGAAACATGTTTTTTGCTTGTCTCCAACTTGACATTACACGGCCAGTTAACGTTGGCTTAGTTTAAATATCTTAACCTTTGGATTTTAAACTTAACTTTAATTATGCCAACACTTTCTTCCAGCCGAGTGGCATGCTAATTTTCGACTCCATGGCGGCGCACAAGACCGACACTGTGAAGGAGGGCGCTCGGATATGTTCAGCTTCCCTAGTCATCATCCCGGGTGGGCTGACAAAGAAATTGCAGCCGTTGAATTTTGCTCTCAATCATGCCTTCAAGTGCCACATGCGGTAACAATGGGAGTCATGGATGGCAAACGGTCTTCACGACTACACGAAGGGCGGCAACCTCAGGAAAGCGTCGTTCGGAGAAGTGGCCAAGTGGGTGGGATGTTGCTTGGAATGCTGTGAAGCCTAGCACCATCATTTCCGGCTTCGCGCAGGCAGGAATAATTCCCCCAGTCCCGGATGTAGCGGAGGAAGATGACCATTCCGACGATGGAGAAAATAAAATGTTTAATGGCGGGAGCGGCGCTTACATTAAATTTTTTTTTGGGGGTAGAAAATATTAGGATGCGGCGCTTATTTCCGAAAATACGGTATTTATGGGCATTATTAAAGTTACTTGAAATGTTGAAACGATCTCGTATTTTTGGTTTTTAATGTGCCATGTGCAATAAATTAGAGCTTTTCTCTCTCTCCCATTTTTTGCTTATCATTGTGGAATATCTTTGATAGTAGACGATAAATGTCCTGTAAAAGTAAATGCTTTCATTAGCAAACATATACTTTTTACTAGCCGAGAATTAATATAAAACGAAAATAATTAGTTTCATTTTCAAACGATAAATATCCTGTAACTATGTTATTTTGGCATTCAAATTATTGGAATTAAAAGTAGTGTCCGATATAAACTTGAGAACCACTTATTAAAAATTAGTATTCAACATAATTAATTCAAAGGCGAGTGCATAGAAATGGCTCATATTGCAGTACAAGAGAGGAAAAAGGGGAAAAAATGGTAATTCTGAAAGAAACTCCATTGCGATTCTGGGTCCAAATTAGCAACTTTGGATCCCCCTTGCAGCCGAACTAGGGACCTGTGCAGTCAAACCGCTTTGCTTGAGCTCATACCTAATGGGAATGGACTTATATCTAGGATTTTGTATAAATACGTGACCCTCAAGGTTGTGCCGTTTGGTAGTAAGAACCAAATTTATTTCAAAAAAAAAAGAGTTAGAGAAACATGTTTGTAAATCTTGCAGATGATATATGACTTTAATCTGTTGAGAAAAAAAAAATATTAAGCAGATTTTATGAGAAAGGTTAACACAAAATCAGAATATTTTAGTATTACCGGTATAACAATTTTAACTGACCAGTAGAAAATGACCTTGGAGAGGGGATGACACATGAAATGGGCAATGTAAAATGGGGGTGCTACTCTAACAGCATTTTGTTTTCATAATGGCAGGCTTCATCTTCTATATATATATATAAATGGATGTATGTTTGTGGGTATGTGTGTATGTTCCTTATACAAATCCACAGTTTTCGTCGGATTTCTTCCAAATTTGGCACAAAGGTAAATTGTTGCTCAGGAATTCATATAGGCGGGTTTTTCGAATTTTAAAAACATCCACAGAGGTCTAATTTCATATTTTGAGTCATAAAATTGCTCTTTTCTGCACGAATTAATTTTTGTATAGTTATGAATTTAGTCTAAATGAAAAGCCCGTAAAAAACTGCCCTAGATGAAGTTTCTTCAAAGATTGACTTTAATCGTTAAATATGTGAACCTTGGTTCAAAGGAAAAGGAAACGGTTATCAACATATAACCATCAGGAGCTATTTTAAATGCAATCAGCACAAAACGTATCCTAAACGATGGCCGTCAATGCCATTTAGCGATGAGCGTTGAAGCATGTTTTGCGAGAAAGCAGTAGATATAATAAATGATGCTGTACATCGTTTCTTAAGCTGCGATCTACGAGGCCCCAGGGGTCCATTGATGCTACTCATGAAGCTACTTAATATGATGTTACCGTTTAATTATAATTTTTAAATATTGTTTAATTATAAAATCCACAACAGTAAGGCTTCGTGTAATTTTTATCATTGTTTATCCCGTTAATAGCAGGAAAATACAAACATGAGTAAGGTAATAGTATTGCATTCAATATTGACGTACAATCTTCGACTGTTTCAACATTAGACTACTTTTATTAAAATCACATCTATTTCATCCTTGCAACAGAAATTTTATTTAATGTTCTATGATCCTTATCAAACCAATTTGCAATTTGTAAATTTTCTTTATACTATTGCTTGAGTTACGTCGAATCTTTAAGTAATTCGGTTCAACTATATCGGTATTTGTGAACCTTGGTTCAAAGCAAATGAAAATGGTTAACAACATATAACCACCAGGAGATATTTTAAATGCAATCAACACAAAAAGTATCCTCAACAATGGCTGTTAATGACGATTAGCGACAAATGTATAGCATGTTTGGCAAAAAGCCGAACAAAAAAGAAATGCTGTCTTTCAGTAGTTCTTAAATTGCACCTTGCAAAGACACAGGGATGCATTGAGATCACCATCGGTGTTTCTTCTTCAATTTGCTTGCGCATTTCGCTAATAAGTTTTCAAGTAATAATACCGTAACAGTAAACGAAATTTTGATTTGTATTTTCTATACATTAACAGCACAGAAAATGACAAAATGAGATAAGTATTATCGAAGTACAATCTTCAACAGTTTTACAATTGAATACTAAATTTATATTAAAACGACATCATTGCATCGGAAATATAATTTAGTATTGTATTATCTTTAAACAAATCAATATGTATATGTTATTTATACTGTTCCATGATTTACCTAATTCAGTACACCTAAGTTTCACAGAAATCGCTCCATGTTATCAGAGACCAGGGGTAAAAATACTAATATGGCTAATGAATTGCAAAATAATCATTTTTGTGCATAGTAGCGTAGATTGAATTTATCTTTCAAGGGGAAGGGGGATAGCAATGGGGTTCATTACATGTACATAAACTATCATACTAGGATTGCTAATGTGTGGTAGAGTAAAAGGCTGTGCACCTTTAGACTCGAAACCACACGAAAATTTAATACGGCGAAATTCATAGTTTTAGAAGGGTAAAAGTGTTGGATATAATTTTAGGTTTATGGCCTACAGCTAAGCTGAAAATTAGGCAACTCATTTCCAACTAAAAATTTGAGGTAGTGGTCTGCCCGAAGAAAATAAAACATGAATCATTCTTTACACTGAAAAACATTTATTTGACACATATTGAAAATTGGTTACAACACAATGATTTGTTCCCCGAAGAAAAATTAGAAAAAGAGATCTTACAATAAGTCCATGCATGGATTAAAAGTCCTGTTGGTGTTCCATGGTGACGCCTCACCGGTCGTTGGACAGTATGGCAATTTCCACGAATTGCAGGCAGGTCGATTCACACCGCGTGAGCAACAGTTCACCACATCAGGGAAAAGGTATACCAGGGATGGACACGATCTTCTTTCACAGGAGAACAAAAGACCCACATCAGGGAAACTTATAACTCTTTGCTTTGGTAGACGTCATCACAACACGCGCTTTCCAAACTTAAAACATCATCAGTGCTTCTCCAGGAAAGACCAGACCTCACCAAGAGACCAATAGCAAAAACTTAGGATGACATTTGACGAACACGTTCACGAGACACAGACAACACAAGACGAGGAGACGAGTAGAAGTAAAAAAAACGAAGCGATCGAGCTCCTGCCGGTCTGCGTATTTATAGCCAGATTCGGCCTTTCCCGAAACAATGTGACGTTACATGATTTGCATATTGCCAAAACAACACTACTCCGTAATCACACAGCTTGCAGGTTGCACAATTCTTATTTAATTTGGCATTCAGCACTTAACACCTCAACATGATTTCATCACGTCATTGACACGTGCTCTTTCGGAAGTTTACCGACATCTGCCGAATGACTGCAACCAATCCTAGCATGCCGCATGTTTTCCGAACACTTCCGATTCAAACTCGGACATTTGAGTGTCGGTGGCAGGTGGATGGGATTCCCCGCGCAAGGTTTTCTCTCGGAATGGCAAAAGGTAAGTCACAAAATGATTTTTCTTTTAAACAATATTGGTGAAATCCTTCAAGAACCAAAAATAAAGGCATTTAGCCCAACAAAAAGTTTAAAGTTGGAAAAATGAAAAGAAATGTTAATTTACATTTAAACTTTTAAAATGCATAAAATGTCTCCATTTTTTATGTAAACAAATTTCTTAATCGTTTAAAATTTTATATTACTTTAACGCTCGAAGCACTAGTACACCTGAAGGAGCATTATCGCTGACTGGCAATAATTTTAAACCAGTTAGCGGGTATGAGGCAACTTTTGACACGAAGAGATTGCTACTGAAATGGGCATGATGAAATATTACGCCACATTATAAAGTTCTTTGATTTTAGTCTTCATCGGGAAATTAGTTGAGCGAGGCTCCATTTCCAGTTACAAAACTCTCAGTTCGATAACTTTTATTGTAAAAAATCGAAAAATATTACTGTTTGTAACTACCACTAAGTAATTAAACCGTAATTGAAAAAATGTTGTAAGATAAAAATGGATACGTATCAGTGTTATAGAAGCAACTCTGTTCACAGTGGAGGGATAAGGTGAAACAATTTGTAACTCACATATGTCCGCTAATCGCAATATATCATTCTTTAAGCTTCAAGAAATTAAAATCTCCAGCGAGACTTAAGTTCTGTATCACGATCAATAAGTCAGAAGGGCAGGCGATTAAGTACTTTAAATGCATGTGAAATTTACCTATTTCCCATATAGATAATTTTATGTTGCATGCTTAAGGTTGGGTTCATTCAAAAATGTATTTAATTTTGCTGCTGGAAGGGGGACTAAGAATTGTATTTAGGAGCAAGATTTGAGTTAAATTTAAGAATTAGAAAATTTTGAATAATTTAACTTTTTAGTACTTGGATTACGTTTCTAAACGTGGAAATACATTTCCTTCGTTTGGAAGCTGCGGATATGGGGAACAGAATGTGCAACAAGTTTTTGTAAAGCATAAACAAAAGAATGGTCTATTATACAGTTGGAAGTAGAAACAAGACGGTTTTCTCTTTCTTTTAATTTCTTGGCCTGCAAATAATCAAAAAAAAAAAAAAAAAAAACGACGCGGATAGTGACCAAAATGTGCACGCCCTATTTCTTTTTCTATAAGGCAGTTCAGTTGGCGGATTTTATATAGTTCGTTCTATAAGTTCGCGTCCACGAACTCCAATGCTTTATGTATCTTAAAATAATAACAGTAACTGTTTTTATGGCAACTATTATTCAGTGGAACTATTCGTACCCCTTATGATGACTGTGCCTCTGCAAATTAAAATTCCGATATTCTCAAATTAATACTTCAGAGCAGCAAACCTAAATAAGTGATCTTACTACCTGCATCAGTTTGAGTTATCATGTACAACATTTACGGTAAGTGTGAGGTTTTAAAAATTTGAAATAAAATTTTAATCTAGACAAATTTTGAATCGTTGCAAGACACCAATATTAATATTTAACTGTTATTTTTACCTACGAAAATAGAAATTTGACATAAGTATAGGAAAAAAATGTAGTTGACGTAAGTCTTTTTATGCAATTTACTCTTATCTAATATTACTCCATGGCATGCTACTAAATCGCCACCGAAAGGGAAAACAACACATTTTGTAAAGTTATTTATACTAAGTGAATGTTTTCTACAGAATGTGCTTACATTCCTGAACACTTACAAAAAATTATAAAATGAGTCTACCTAACACGTGAAACCTTGAAAGTAAAAACACCGCCAATTATTCGTAAAACGAAATGTTAACGGCTATTAATAACAATGACCGAATTCCTTATTTTCTGTACAGTGGACTATCTGTTTAGCTTTTGGGTCATTGAGGATGATTTTCATATATGAAAATATTGTAACGGTGGCATATTTTGCATATATTTGTAACTGATAAAAGCCATTGAATTTATTAACGACTCTTTATAGGAAAACACTAAAAGATTTTTTTTTTCAGAATAAAATGTATGTGAAGAGTACTATAGCATGTTTTAATGTCTTGAGGTATACAAAACCATCAAAGGCAGCACAATGGTTTTTGTATTCGAAGCACCACGCAAAAGGGTGTCCCACAAGATATGCAAGACAGTGATTCCTCTCTGCATTAAGACATTGGATGTACCACCCGTCTGATTCAACCGCAGATAACGTGCCAGAGGACACGGCAGAACCAAAGAATATCGTTGACAGAACCCCGATAACATGTCTCATTGCTTTTTCGTTTTTACTTGATGCTATTTTTCCTTCAAATGCTCAACTTTCTGTGCTATTTACAGTCTTTTGAAAATTTGAGCCTAGAGTGGTGTGAATGCAGTTTTTAACTCTCATTTAGATAGAATTTATCCATTTAATTATCTAAATGATATGTTGTATTGAGAAACACCCCGGCAACGCCGGGTAATAAGCTAGTTGAAGATAAAACAAGAATAACCCAACTGGTATGGAAACACCAATGAGAAAAAAAAAATACACTGTAACATGTTTATCCCATAAGAATTATAACCTCCTACGTGACTTGTTTTACTACACAAGTAGTAAAGTAGTAAAACAAGTAAAAAAAAAGAACTTTTTGTCTGCATCCTAGTTTTAAATAGTCAATTCCTACTAATTTTGGGTCAAAAAAAAAAAAAAAAAAAAAAACGAATATGGAAGTGGATTTGCTTTATTAGCTCTTATTTTCCAAATACATAAAAGCTTACTGGAGAAAGATGCACAGCAACCACACATTGCTTTAAAGGTAATGTTAAAAAGGGAAAAAAAATTCTTTGCAACAAATGTTATTAAATAGGTCCTGTTTTATTGAACAATGCTTATTTTTCAGAAAGCAGTAGTTGCTTTTTGCTTATTGTTGTAAACGCTTCAGATTCAATTGATTTTTGTACGTCAAAGAAGCACCATTTCTTGTAATAGTTCAGCAGCATTTGGTGAGCATTAACTCAGCTCATTGACCCTGATATCAGCGTCCCATTGTAAAGATATCTTTGTGAAACCTTTTCTCATACTCACTGCTAATGGCATTAGTTTTTTAAACAAAATATCCCGGAAGAAGAGAACAAAATCCAGTTTCATTGACCACTCATTCATCAATGGTCATAGAACTTCCGTACGAATTGTTTGACCAACTGTTTTTAGTTCTTGTCTTCTCTGTTGTTTAGAAAAACTTGCAATACATCCTTAAAGGCTTCTTTGGTGGTTTTTCCACCCTTCTCAAATTTTTTTTCAAAAACAGTGAGTTAAAAATTCTCTCCTTAACCTTAGCTTCAACATATCTTGGAAATTTCCCTCTATGATATTGGAAAATTGTCTTTGTACAGCTTTCACCAAGTTCTTCATTATTCCCAGCAGAATAAGCATGGATGGATCTAGGCACATTTTGGGCATTTCTCTTCCCAGAATTCAAATTTCTTGAAGTCCATTGCAGTTTTTATGTAGTGAGATTTTCTATTCCAACCAGGAGTCAAACGTTAGAAGTGAGTCAGTAACATTAGGGGTATTTCTGTCTGCCAGGAAAAAAGAGCATTGTAAAGAATTCGCTATCCTAGTTGGCTCTGTATCTTGAAAACTAGAGCTAATTTCAACTTTTTATGATGAATTTTGTGTTTAGTGAGGCAAAATACTTTGGAAATAGTTATTTTTGAGCCGGATGTATTTTTGGGGTTGACTGGTGTTGTCAGAGAATCTTGTCCTGTTCATACACCTTGAAATTTAATAATTTTAAGAGTTTTGAGTAAAAAAATAGATTTATGGTAAAATATTATATTTTCTTCATTTTGCAAATATTTGCTATTTAAAACATAGAACATTTTAAGCATGAGGTATATAAAAACTCCCCCCCCCCCCCCAGACCTAGTTTTTTTTTTTTTTTTTTTTTTTTTTTTTTTTACCAGTATGATTCATATATCATGAGCAAACAGCATATGACTGAAGTAAGGTTAGTTGGGTCACTGGGGCAAGTGAGTTACCCCCCTAATCACTGAAATATGGATAAAGTTTTCAAACTTTTTTGCACTGATTATGTTACATTTCATCAGTGAATGGTTTTACTTTTTTTGGGGGGGGGGGGGGTATTTTTTTTTAGCTCATAACACTTAGTCAAAAAAAATTCTGAAAATTACTTTTATGGGAGCATAAGTAGCATTTTTCAAAAAAATGTTTCCAGGTTAGTTTTTTTTTTTATAATTATTAATATTTCATGTATAATTTAACTTAAAGTTAATACTGCCACAAGAATTTTCATATAAAATATTATTAATGTTTAAGAGGAGGGGTCCCACTTACCCTGTAAGTTTTTGCAATAAGGGGTAAGTGGGCCCCCCTATAATAATGGGGATTTCAAAATCAAAAGCAGCTCTGATTAAACATATATATTACTGAAATACAAAACAACTATGATGACCTAGTAAGAATTGACGGTTCTGCTATAAAAATTGCAAACATTGGTGATCATGTATTCAGAGGTGCCAAGTTTCAATGGAAGTTATCAGTAACCAGAGTCATAGTTGTAGTGAAAAACGGAAATCTAACGCACGTAGTCGCGCAAATCGCGATCCTAACAGTTGTGTTTAAACTTTAGTACACATTTCTCCTGAATAATTAAAATTTTCAAACAAATATGCATTTAATAATTGAAAAATAAAATACAGGAATGAAAATTCTCAAAAATCGGTGAACATTGAAGTTATTTACTTTATTGAAAATGATATACATAAAAACAATTAAGTAGCACAAAATGTTAAAGATTAAATTAAATTTTAGAAATCGGTTGAATGAAGCTGTAAAATAAATGCAAAAATTATTGAAAGAATAATAGAATGGATACTGTAAAAAAATATTAATATTCAAGAATCGGCTAGAAGTTCTTATTTATTTGAACATAAATTGATCCAAGTTGACTTTTTAGCAGCTTTACATTGTTCATTTGAAAATTTATGATCGAAACATTTTGTACTGAAGTTGAAATTTTTCTGTTTTTCTATAAGCAGTGATGTCAGTGTCTCTGTCCCCAGAGTCGGGCGAAAATCAGTTTGGTTCTTACGTACCACACTAAAAACCCTTTCTGAAGTTGCATTGCTATGTGGCACAAGCAATAATGCTAGCATTAATTTTGAGAGAGCATTATATTTTTTAGCTCCATTCTCATCAGATATCTGTGATATTTTGTGCCATATAGCATCTGCACTATCATTTATCACATCATACTCCTCAAAATTTTCAAATTGATACATACTAAATTCTATGTCCAAATTTGCTTTTTCTGCATCTGTCAAAACATTGGGAAATTTTGAAATTAAAAATTCTACAGAAGAGAATGACACTTTTTTCCGAAGAGAGACATCTGCAAGAGCTGCATGCTCCACAAATGAATTGGCTACGAGTATTTTATTTTTAATGTATTCCACACTTTTAACATAAAAATTTCTTACGTCTTTATAAAACTGTTCAGCTTCATCTGAAGAAATATTCTTCAGGCAACATTTGGTTTCTGATCCAATTACAAGATCATTGTCTGCTTTTTGATTTTTTCTTTTGACACAGTCGAGGCTTAAGAGTGAGTTTGGACTATCACCAACAGCAGAAGGTTTGATAAACCTTACAATAAGCCCTAATAATAAATCCTCAACAGTCTTGCTTACTTTGTGTATTAGGGGTTTTTCTTGTTGAAAAAATGTGTTTGCATTCAAAAACAGGGGCAACACACTTTTTAAAAATAACACATAAACTTTGGTAACAGGGTTTTGCATGCTGACTTTAATTTCCTGATACTTTGCATGCTTAATATTATTCTTTTCATCACAAAAATACAAAGTCAGTGGCTCCCACTGTTCGAGGACTCTTTGAATACATTCGAACAGAGACAGCCACCTGGTTGAAACATACTTTAATACTTTATGTGGTTTAACCCCCATATATATCTTGGCACAATTTAAAACTGTGCTGCCTTTTGGAGCTTTTTTGCAAAAAAATAATAAATATTCATCAAAAACTCCTCAACATCAAATTGTTGTATTGCTGCACAACCATTCTTTGCAGCTAGATGTAATAAATGGCAAACACAGCCCTGAAAATTAATATTTGGCTGAACTTTTTTTATATAAGAAAGCACACCCTTAATATTTCCTGTCATTGCTTTGGCATTATCTGATGCAAATGCAACACAATTTTTCCAACAAATTTCTTTCTTGGTGAATTCTTTATTTATAGCATTGAAAATTCCCTCACCAGTGTTATCAGTGCACTCAATGATGGACAGTATCATATAAATAATTTTGCCATGATTTTCGGAAAAATAGGACACAACAATGGGGTAAAGTTTCGTATCATTTTTGTCATTGCTGCCGTCTGTTGCGAGAGCAAAGGGCCTTGAATTTAAATTTTCAATCACATCATCCTGTGTAGCCGATGAAAGACATTTTAATAAAGCAGTTGTTTTTGTACGCCCACAAGCATATTTCGCTGCTATTTTGGAGTCTGGAAACATTCTTTTGAAGAGCGGTCCAGCATGATCAGAACATGATATTGGTAGATTATGCTCCGATATAAAACTTGTGAACAGAAGTTCTGCTTTTGTCACCAAAAGTTCATCATCGGCAGTTTTCATATATGCAAACATATTTTTGTTCGAATCGCAAGCTTTTGCGTACTTTTGATGCATGGCAGTTTTAATATGCCTTCGGCAATCATCTCTTCCACCATGAGCAATTGAGATGTCTTTGGAGCAGATAGTGCAAAAAACGAACTCCGGCGCTAAATTTGAATGAATCAAACATTGCCATTCTTTTGTGTACTCTTGTCGATATTTCTGAGTTTTTTTATGTCTTTTTGTAGGCTTTCCTACATCTTCTACTGGATTTTCTTCTACATCTCGAACAGCCGTTTTGTTCAATGTTAAGCGCTCCACTCTGGCTATTACTTTTTTCTGGTTTAGACTGTTGTAGAGATCCATTACTATTATTTGGATCAGGAACTCCACGTTCGGAACTTTTTTCTCGAGCTGACTTTAGCCATTTATCCATAATTAAACAAGGATTAAAAAAAATATGACGTGAATGTGAATCATCGGATAAGAAACAATCACGCAAAATGAAAAATCGCGCAAGTGTCAAATATCCAACGTGCACGCTGCGTTCTCGAACAAATCAACAAGCTTAAGTTGAGTTGTACCTATACTTCAAAAATTAGTGAGCGAGATGCAGTGAATTCTCAAAAATAGTATTTTATACTTTTTAAAACACACTTGGATGACTTTAAGTTTACAGTTCCTATCAATATTTAAAAATGACCTAGCGGAAAAAAAATTTGTAAGATTTTTCGAAACCTTACGCACATACATCGTTGGCCAGTCGCTATTCTTACAACGCATCCATGCGCCGTCGGTTTCTGCGCATCACGCGCGAAGTATCCGGCGAATACGCAAAGCGAGTTGGTAGGTGACATACACACTAAAGCGAAAGAGAGCGCAAGCAATGTTATCGCTTTCTCGGCAAGCTTAAACACGAAATAATGGTAGATAACACATTTTCTCATGAAATTACTCCAAACGTTCTAAAGGGAATAATTTTTTAAACTTTAGAAAAATTATCTGAGCAAAATTCGACTTTTCCGTAACTTTTTATCGATGTTCGTAACACCGTAATTTCGACGGGAATCCGTAGTAGTTACGGGCAAATCGTAATACTTGGCACCTCTGTGTATTTGTAAAACTTACATCAAAGTAACATTAATTATTATGTAGGTCTCACGCTGGAAGTTTATGATACGAAATTTAAAAAAATACTATTGCAAGAATGAAGAGAAATGGTGAGTTTTTATTGGCCTGTTGCAGAGGATGTTGGAATTATTATTGAGGATGACAGTTCTTCCTTAGCACACTTTAAACCAGATGCAGCTATTTAGTGTTTCCAATTTCTTTTTCAGCTTATAGTTTTGGATAGTTTACCAAAATTGACCTTAAACAACTGTATTATGTTCATTCAATAGGGTCTGGTGGGGGAAAGTGGACAATGGGGTAAAGTGGACATAATTCAAATAAATAGCTATAGTTCGGAAATTAATGTTCGAATAAATGTGAAAATTTTATGTTAGGGTAGTGCATTTATAAACTATATTTTGAACACAATATTTTACAACTGGCAAAATTTTATTAGGTAAAAAAAAATATTTTTTGTAAATATGAAAATTCTTAAAATCTAAACACCTTTTTTGACTTCCTTGGGAAATTTTGTTTGTTAGAATTATGAACAGATTGACTGCACAGGAAGCTTCCTACATGTCTCAAGAACTCTTACTCATTAGCAGTTAGCTGAATCTATTTTGAATAATTTGTTAGAACAATTTAAGTAAGATAGGGTAAAGTGGTCATAATATTAGGCTTAACGAATATTGTTCTTCTAAAGTCACTAAATCTTTAAGTATAAGGCAGATATGTATTAAATATTAATTTCACTTAATATGTATTGTTTTTACAATAAACAGGGTTAAATATACGAGTATATGCGTATGTATACGCAAATACACGTGTAGGCACGTATATATACGTATTCACATAAATGCACCAATAAACAGGTATTTGGGTATCTGCAAGTCTTTTTTATCTATACAGATATACATTCGACTATACAAATATATTCCCACTTAATATACTCGTATATATACAAACAATTATATACTAGGGAGACACGTATATACGCGTACGTACTCGAGTAGACACTTGCATATAAGCATATGATATACATATATACAGGGTGAGTCTAAACTCTTTGTCAAATTATTAAAAGGTGTTAGACGGGGAGGATAAGAAGCAAGAATCATAAGGAACATCCAGAATGAAACTCAAGGCTGACGCACTACATGCACGCAAAGCCAGAAACTGATGGATGCAAAACATGTCACAAATTTATTACACAAAGGCAATTTTACATAACATTTTAGGTTTTAAGAAAATTTTAAAGTTATTGATGAAATTTGCGGCAGCTGTAATACATGCATCGCAATCACTCTGCTGCAATTACGAGACTTTTGAAAAACTTTCATCAGTCGCTGTACCTTTGTTGCGATGCGTGTATTAGAACTACTACAGGCCGTAACTTTTAACAACTGCTCTAAATATGTCGTAAAAACTAAAATGTCGGGTGAAATCATCTTTGTGTAACAAATTTGTGACCTGTTTTGCTAACGTCAATTTCTGACCTTTTGTGCATGTAGCGCGTCAGCGAGCATAAGTTCCTTATGATTCTTTGCTTCTTATCCTCCCCTTTCACACCACTTAGATTTTGCAAAAAATCTTGGATTCATTCTGTAAGCATACATGTATATTGGCGGATATACTCGTGGATATACGTGGATACATGTACTGGTGTATACACGTAAATGCACGTATATACGTCTAACAGGTATAGAATTGTGTTTACACGTAAACATACGAATATGCTCGTGCTTTCATATATATTTACGTGAATAGACACGTACAAACACGCACTGGATATATCCACGAATTAACTCGTGTATACTCGTATAAGTATGTATGTACACTTATATATGCGTATATGCGTCGACTGTACGCGTATATACTCAGGTATGCACGCATATACTCGAGATACAAGCGCAAAAACACGCATATGATGTTCTTTTCTACGCTTTACTCGCATATACACATGATACGTATATACTCGTGTAGACACGTATACACTCCTATAGGTAATCACGTATACATGCGTGAGTATGTACGTGTATACACTCGTGTATACACGTATATACTTGAGTAGGCATGTGCATGCATCTGATGTATACAAGTATCTACTCATATATGAACATGTTTACTCATGTCTACACGAACGTATAGTAGACTCGTGTATACCCGTATATACTCGTACATATACTTGTAACTATAAAAATAACCGAAATATACAAAAATTGGGGTTATTTGTAACGGTTTTGCAGCTTTTTTAAACTATGACCACTTTACCCCATGCTATGACCACTTTCCCCCATCCCATGGGGTAAAGTGGTCATAAATACAAAGGGAAATGAAAGTGTCATAAAACTACTTAAATTCAATATTTTTTCCTGAAATGCAATGTACCGTGTTCTTTAATAATGCAATGTAAAATAACAACAAAAAAAGTTGAATTGTTTAAAGAATTTATTGCTTTTATTATCCACCTAAGTTGAAAACCTACGATTTTAAGACCACTTTACCCCACCAGACCCTACACCTCTATATGTTGAAAGATAAATATATACAAACAGGCTTTTAATAAATTTCACAGATGTAATTGTTTTGTTTTTTGTGTAAAAGTTTTCTGTCATACAGATTTAAAAGACAGTAAATATCTCGTTAATGGATGCGTTTACAAAAAAAAAATATTTATTCTAAAAATTTACATACTTTATCAAACCTCCGTACCCCTTTTTAGATATGCCTATTTTAAATATAAATAAAAGGGTGACCCACTTATCTCTTATTATGGGGTAAGTCGGACACCCATCTGATATTTTTTTAATCTAATCGTTAATCTAATCGTCGTTAGAATATTTAAAGCATTCTTTTAGGAAATAATGATGTACTTTAGTTCATTAGCAATACCTAAGATAAAATAAGACAACAAGTTAGGTTTTTTGTTTCAAAACTTTTGTATAAGGTTTCGAAAACGAACTGTGCTCAAAAGGGGTTTTACTTACCCCAACCTACCCTACATAATAAGGGAGAGGAAGAATTTCGCTGCATTTGCAATTTTTGGTTCAGGTTGTTTGAAATTAGGGGATAAATGCCCCAATGCTCCCCCCTTTGTAGACCTTGCACTTGCTAAGTCAATTTTTTTGCAAATTTTTCAATTTGCCCTATGTGAAAAATCCTTGGGTGAAGAAAAAAGGATCACACAAAAAATGCTATCAATTTCAGTAAATTTTAAAAGCATGACAAGACAGACCTTTACAGGTTAGTGTAGTTAATAAATATTACAATTTAAAAAAACCTTAGCATTCCTGATAAAATTATTACATAATTTGTACATGACTTACCTGATGTATCTTTTTCTAACATAGAACATGCTTTTGTAATAGAAGAGTGTTGTATTGCTATTTCAGACAAAACTTGTAAATTTTCTCTGAACACAGAAGTTAGAAGAGACATATACTTTTTCAACAATGATGCAAGGCCTTTAATTTCTAAAGAATTTACGGATTTTGTTGGTTCCTCTGTTTGGAAAAAAAATATTAACATTAGTTTATAAGTTGGTACACATTCCGCAGAATGATACTGATCAGAAAAAGAGTATTGGAAATTTCAAACAGGGATAAAAAAAAAATAATTTGTTAATAAATTCATGCAGATGTGTTAAAAGTAGAACTTAAGTTTGGCATAATTGTACATTTCCGATGGCATATTACAAAACAAATGAACAATTAAACTATTCATTTTTTCAGAGAAGGGCAAAAAACATACATAATTTTGAACAATACATTCTGGTTATAATTTTATGTAGCCCCATATGATGATAACAACACTAAGTTAGCGAGCAGTAAACTTATTGAGCATCCTTCCATAAAATGCTTAAAAGCGCACTTCAAAAAAGAACGTCAAATTTTTTGGTGCCATGTTGGAGGCCCCTGAGTCCCATTGAGTCCCCTGAGTCTCTCATCTCAAGGCTAAAATCAAAACATGTATCAATTTAAAATGCAATTAATCAATGGAGAGGGATCCTATTTTAAGTTTAAAGATTCTTTTCAAGGGGTAAAAATCGCTGGAAATAAACATTACTACTTATCAACTTTACAGCACATTTTTTTCTCATATTTTTTATTTATAATTTTCAGTTATTAATTTCTTTCCTATGTTACAAATTGTAACCATACAATAAGTAAATATATGGTTTTTAAAATGTTATAAGTACTCTCTTGCAGTTGATCTGATATAATAATTTGCTTGCATTTACAGTTCACAAAAAAAAAATGTGTTTTTAAGTAAGAATTTAAAAATTCTATTTTATTGAATCATCAAATTAAAAATTCCAAGAGATCTTGGAAGCAATGCTCTTGGGGCACTGAGTGCTGCAGTGGACACATTAAATTGAAAAAAAGAAGAAAGCTGGACACTTTTTTCCTAGTGTGTAATCTAGGTACATTTGTACAGAATATTAGTAGCAGGTGGGTGTGACATATTATGATTTTCCTCTACATCTCTTTGTAGACATTCACCCTCCTAAATGGTTTATCTCTAAGTTTGAATTATTTTACATGGTCTTTCAAGATAGTGGTTTGAACAGTAATATTATCATACCAAGTATGCAGTTTTCATCGAAAATCAGTGGCAGTTGCCGGACAGCGGAGTGGCTTTTCAAAGAGGGAATTTGCATCCCGATGCAGAACGTTTTTTCCACCGTCTTTCTTCGTGAACTTAGAGGGTGGACGCTTTTCAGAGGAGGGGGAGGTTAAATGTTAACTGTACATTCATATTCTAAACTTTTAAATTTGTTCAAAGTAAAATCACATACTTTATTAAATTAACAAAACATATTATTGTCTAGTTAGATTGATACCCATACTTTTTTCTTTACAAGATGTAGCACTACATGCTCCAGCAAAATAAAATTCTAAGATTAGAAGCCTCTGAAATTTTTGGAGCATTTTTAGAGAGGCTGATTTCTGGTCTTTTTCGGTTTTCTCATTTCTTTTACTTGCTGTGCAAGTATCTTTTGAAAGCTTCATCACTCTCTGAGAGGTATTCCTGAAAATAAAATAAATACTTTAATCAATTCAGGAAAAGAAAAAACAAAAAAAGAAGAAAAAAAAGTAGCTAAACCTACAAGCAAAATATATTTTAATATTGGGCTGTTATCGACTCAATGCATTTACTCTTTTGCTCAAAATAAGAATATCTTCAAGCGAGCACCAGAAACACATTTAGGTTTTAACAACTGGAAAGCAATTGGGTAGTTAAATTATTTTTGTATTATGAAAAAAAAAATTAAAGCAAAAACAAACTTGTTTTTTACTAACTGTTCGATTATTTTTTGGTTCAAGAAAAAATTTAGTAGTAACAACAACTTTAGTGTCTGCTATCGTATCTTCTAAGCAAACACTATCAATATCAACATTTATACAGAAAAACATTTATATAGAGATATGCAAAATTTCGTTTTTAAACTTAGTTTTAACAGATACTATATTGTCACTGACTGTTTCAAAGAAAGTTTTCTGAGTCAACATATAGAAACATGAAAACGTTCAACAGATTTTGAAGAATATGTATCAAGTGATATAAAATGGGTACGCAAATAGGTTTAACTACTTGAAAATGTGCACTTGGAAACTGTTTTTAAAAATATTTTTTATGCACTAAACTGTTATACAACTGAATTTTTTAAAGTCAAGAGTTCTTTAAAATCAATATGCTTAATGAAGGACACTTCAGATATAGAACAAAAAGAAAAGTTATTTATTTACCAGATTTCTAAATTATAATGAAACAAAATAAAATTTATTACTGATTTCCAGTTCCAATCAATCTATTTAAAAAATATTCCCTCTTTTTTTTTCACAGAGGTGTTATTTCATTTGTGTCTCATCTAAAATTGCATTATTTCAAGTTGTTTTTTCTACAATGGGTGATATATTCTGCCTGACAAGGCTCCAACAGACTTCTAGTTTGTGGCAAGGGAGAAAAGGACCTGAATTCTAACAAACAGGGAGGAAAAAGGGACCTTTATCTCAATGTTTGAAGGTTGAAAAATTAACAACATAGTTGAAACCTTTGGTAAAAGTAAAGGAGGAGCAAATCTTCCCAAGCGCAATGTGGTTTGCAAAGACAAAATATTACTGCAAGAAATTTATCACGATGAAGAAAGATTTGTGAAATATTAATTATGACACTAAATTTTTTTTTAATTGCAAAATAAATCTATTATCACTTGGTAAGTAACAACTATTTTTCTATTTAAAAAATAAAAAAAAATGAATAACAAAGAAAAAGTGCATACATTTAAACCTACATTTTTACTTCAAATATAGGTTAATTTTGTACCCTGTATTAAAATTGATAACAAATACTAAAAATTCCCAGTTTAATGACCATTTGAAATTTGCAAGTACTTTTAAAATGAGAAATAAATAATAGTTTTTTTTCTTTTTTGGTTGAAGTTACTAGTCAAGAGTACATCTTTTATCCTATGATTAATTATTTATCAGTAAGACTAAATAATGAAAATTATGACATGTCCTTCCATAAATTATAACTTTAAAAAATATAATCCGGAAGTTTCTTTAAGATAAAATGTAACACAAGTAGATTGTCTAAAATGACTAAACTCTCAATCTTATACTATTTATGCATTTTATTAGGTTTTCATATTTGCCGAATGTCTTTTATTTCTCCCCAATGGAATGCAAAAAATTAAATAATCCTGGAATTTGATTAATTTGTCTGTTTTACTATTACAGTGCCATGATCAGAACATTTCATTCAAATTTATCAATTAATGATGCACATTAACGGCCTTGCAGGAAGCAACATGGGAAAATATGAATTTTGAGTCACTTAAACGTAAAACAAAAAAAAAAAGCACAAACTGTTTTTTAGGCTTATCACTTATGGACCTAATAGCTAAAGCATGATTAATAAATTCATGCACATGTGAGTGCAAGTTTGGTGATGTGTTCAAGATGGAAAACATTTTGCCGCGCCCCCCCCCCCCCCCTTTCCCACATGCATGCTTACCGAAAAATCTTTGCTAGTTTTTGAATTTGTGCTTCATTTGAATTTTAAGCTTTCGACTTTTGTCTCAACATGTAGAAAAGTTTTAAGTGCAGTATTCAAACATTTTTTTTTTCTTTTGTGTGTGTCTCTTCAGCACTTTTGCATATCGTAGTTTCAAAAATGTAAATGTAGATAACCCTCAAAAAAAGAAGGGGGGGGTTCCGGGGACTCTCCCCTGGAACCTCCATTTTTGGGGTAGTAGTTATGAACAAAGGTCTGAATATTTACGCAAAAGAAAAGAGGGTGAAAAAATTGAGATTATATTGTTAGAGAACTCAAATTTTTGGGTGAAAATAATGTTTTAGAAGCATATTTTAAGAAAATTAAACTACTTTTCAATCGTGAGAGAGTCAACAAACTCATTACACAAAGAAACAATTGTGAAAAACATCAGTAACGCATGCATCAGTTTAATAGTAAATGGTTTCTATTTATGTTTTATCAACATAATTATTACTGACAACGAATTTTTCTGAATTTTTGATCACTGATATATATATATACAACATGAGATACATATTTTAAATATAAATTCAAAGACACTGAAAAAATGAAAGAATAAATACTAAAATGTACTGTATTGCAAGCCCAAAGCTGCTAGAAACAAAAACAGTACAAACATATTCATGAATAAACAATCTAAAAAAAAAAAAATTGAAGATGCAAAACACAAGAACATACAAATGAAAAAGGTGAACCAGGGACCAACACTTTCTCAAGGGGAGGATTGGTCCCTAAGTTCACAAGGCCCTTTCTGTTTAGCAAGAGGGAAGGTCCCAATAACTTGCTATCCTCCACAAGAGCCTTGGAGGAAAATTGAACAATAAAACATACCTGGAAAATAATTAACGAAAGCGAATTCAGGTGAACCATCAAAAGGAAGAAACAATCAGAAAGTAGACTTTGAAAGACCTTCCTTTTGATGGTTCACTTGAATTCACTTTCATTAATTTTTTTCCAGGTTCGTTTTCTTGTTCAATTTTCCTCCAAGGCTCTCGGGGAGGATAGTAAGTTATTGGGACCTTCCCTCTTGCTAAACAGAAAGGGCCTTGTGAACTTAGGGACCAATCTTCCCCTTGAGAAAGTGTTGGTCCCTGGTTCACCTTTTTCATTTGTATGTTCTTGTTTTTTACATCTTCAATTTTATTTAAATTGTTTATTCATGAATATATATATATACATATATATATATAATTATAATGAAAGTGAAAAATATTGAAAAGACCAGTATTTGGCTTGCATATTTTTTTATATTTCCTTGGCTTTTTAGTTTTGTTGCGTTGCACATCTATAGGCTTTTGGTGTGGTCTTTTCAATATTTTTCATTTTTATTATAATTATTACTATTATATATATATATATATATATATATATATATATATATATATATATATATATATATATATTAGGCTCAAAAAACAATAAATAAGGAGTTACATATCAAACCTCAACAGCTTTTCAATGAGATGTAGCAGGCAACTCTTACTGCTGGTAGATTTCATAGATTTTATCTTATCATCTAGCACATAATCTTCCTAAGTAAGATTTTAAAACAAGGTTACTTACACATGGAAGACAAAAACTTTTTAAAGCATTTGAGAAAAATACACCCTTGTGCAAATTAATTGAAACAAACTCCAAAAATTGAGAAAACAAAGAAGAAATTGTATTTTATTTAAATTTATATGAAATCAAAAGGTTTTAGTACATAATACGATCTCCACAACTCTTTATTAACATTTAGACACAATTTGGCATGGAATCCATCCACTACTATTTACAATCATTTATAATATATGTGTCCTTGTACCAGACAGGAATTAAAGCAGTGATTAGCTTCTCCATAGTTGAACATTCAGGGCTCCCAACACATTTTATCTTCAGAAAAGGGTAAAAGAGGACCATTTTCAATCAAAAAGGGAACTAAAGAGGACCATTTTCAATCAAAAAGGGAACTAAAGAGGACCAGTTAGGATCAAAAAGAGGACCTTGGGAGGACCACACATAGTTAAACCCATGGAAGCACCAAAAGGCAAATTAGTTGTCAGTTGCTAAATTCGTGAAGATAATTCGTTAATTAACTATAATAATGAGAGATACAATTCTTTCATCACCTGTGAAACTGATCTTTTTATCCATTGATAGAGTGAATAATATTGGGGGAGGGGGAGGCACTTAGTTCAGCACTTAAGACAGCCTCTTTAGAACTAAATAGGCATAATGATACATTTTGACTTGAACCAGGGATGCTGGTAGTCTCACTGAAGGATAGGTGAAGCTGAACTTCATCTTTATTTAGTTAAAAATTATTTTTATGTTTTTCTGTGTTTTAATGCTTCTTAGTATAGCATTATCATATACCAAACAAAAAAACTTTATTCTCTTGTTGTTTTTCCCAGTCTCGAATTTTGTTCCCATCTTCATCAGTTTCATCTAACTATTTGCTGAGAAATTTGCACTTCTTCATGACTCACACTGAAACCAAAAAATTTTGTTTTGGTTTTCAACAAAGCTACAACTGAGTTAATAATAGAATTATTTTATATTTGAATTTTAAATTTAATCTCTTATCATAGGGTTCATACCATTTAGGGAGAAAAGAATTTAAGCACTTTTCAAGAGTAAAAAAATATTTTTCAAGGTACTACCCTAAATTCGCACTATAAATATTACATGCAGATTTCATTTAATGCTTACATATAAATAAAAGAAAGTAATATGAAAAGTATAGGAAAACAAACTGCTTTTTCTACAAGAGACACTTTGATAAAAGATTTACTGTATTGAAAGTTTTCCTAAAAATGTCTGAAATGCTTAATCACAAACAGAAGCAGATCACATGAGGCTTAGTTTTGCAATTTTCATATTCAAAGTATATTTTCAAGAATCATAAAACTTAGATTTAAAAAAAAGAAAAGAAAAACTCCATGATTGCAAGACCACGCGTGCTTTGAACTTTTATGGGGGGGGGGACTAATTCCCTCTTTAGCAGGCAACATGACAACGAAAAAAATGCACAAAAATTCTCCTTTATAAAATTTTATATTTCAACTTTGTTTTAAATACAAACACTAAGTTAAAATGTTATGCACTCAACATTTAATACCCCCCTCCCTATAAAAAAAAACAGTAATAACCGAAAATAAGCTAATAATAATTAAAATTAAGTTTGCAAGTTAAGGTTGCAAAACTAGAAATTTGAATTTTAAAAAATATTAATTTTTTAGTTATTTAAATAAAAATTAAAACGAGTTAATCAAATGCAGCATGTCAAAACAACTTCAAATTGCCAAAAACATAAAAATATTTATTAGATGCAAAACGATTGGAAGCTCAAATAAGCAAATTTTCACGAACCAAGTTCATTTTTGGCATATTTCCCATAAAATAAATCTCTTTATTTTCTAATAAATTAAACATAAAGCATGCTAATCTAAGGTAGCATTTGTGAAAACAACATTCGATTGGGCAAACTATTTTAATATTTTCATGATGCAAAAAGATTGAAATTTCAAACACTAAAACTCATTTCCCGCGAAGTCCGAGTAAGTTCAATGTTGCCATGATTTCCAAACTAATTCCTTCGTTAATTATTGAAATTAAATGAAAAATAAGCTAATTTAAAGTAGTATATGTCAAAATAACTACCTACTGTTAAAAAAAATCAAAATATTTACAAGATGCAAAAAGATTGAAACCTCAAACACGAAAGCAATTTTTCTCGACACTGCATATCGAACCTATGTTCAGAAAATTGCACACATGAATTTTTTTTGAAGAATTGCAAGCAATTTAAAGTATGCTTTAGATTTCTTGTAATGATTTTTGAAAGAATTCAAGCAATAAACTTCTCATACTTTTTCAAAGGCTTTCAAGCACTTGGAAAAAAACTTTTTTTTCCCCATGAACTTTTCAAGGTTTTTCAAGGGCTTAAAATTTACGAACATATGCGCCTCAAAAAATGGCGCATGCGCCACGAGATTACTTCCGAATTTATTTGCAAAAGGGGTGGTTCATAGCAGCGTTACTATTACAGTCAATGCGCGACAACTCTATGTCCCAAGGGACCGGCTAAAACGTTCCGAGTTATGGGAAGTTTCCACAACAGTCTCAAGAGCTTGGGATCCAATGAAAACTTTGAGATAAAGGAATATTCGAGTTTCGAGATCCGAAAGTTCGTTCGTTATTGCAAACGGAAGGGTGAAATTCCGAGAAATATCAGTAGCACCCTGCTCTGCGATTCGACGTCATAACTCCTCCCCCAAACCTATTTTTCATGGATTTCCATGCTGCAGCGGTTGAAGGAGGAGTAATGACGTCAATCTGAAGCGAGATAATACGGGAAAGTCAGGTTAAGGCGCCGCGGCCGCGTGTTTGGGTGTACAGTATCTTTTAACACAATGGAAAACTTTTAAAATCTGATTTTTAAGTAAAAGCAATATAAAAGCGGACTAATCGAACCAAAATGTTAAAAAGCGGTCTAAAGCGGACTTAACCCTAAAAAACGGACTTTGGCGGGAAAAGTGGACTATTTGGGAGCCCTGACATTCCTTATGCAACAGGCTATTCCTGCATATAGCCCAATGATTATTGATTGTTTTGATATCAAGAGAGTGCCCAGGTCATTTCATTGTCCCAATTCGATTCTCAGACATGAATTTCTTGAGTATTTTAGATGCATGGAAAGTGGCTAAATCCTGCTGGAAAATCCCCATTCCATCTGGGTATCGTTTTTCCAACTGTGGTAAAACCCTTTTTTTTCCCCAGAATAGTAATATATTGATAACGAATAAATAACGAATAAATACCTTTGTGTTGAAGATTCAAAAAATCAGTAATCCAACGTCATAAAGCACAAAAATTGCAAAATATTGCAGACACATGTTTCGGTGTTACAAGGAACAACTTTTTCAATGCAAAGAAATGTGAGCTTCTGGATGAAAAGTCATCCGAAAAAAGGTAGTAATATATTGCTCGGAACTCATCATACCCTCAACAGACTTCAAAGAATCAACCCCACTGCAACCGAAACAACCCCAAAGCTTCTTCTTTTGAGGGTGTTTACAAATTGGGGTTCATGTGGCAATCACAAATTCTTTTGCCTGGAAATCTCTGCAAGTGTTAAGTTTGTTGGATTTAGACAATGAAATGACTTTGATTGCTACATAGTTCTTCCCTCCAATTTTCAATATTCCAATTCTAATTTTAATGCCAACAAGTAGCGTTTTTTCTTCACTAATTAGATCAGAAACTGTATCTTCATAAGCGATAGGCTGGCTGACCCGCTGCAATAAAGCACCTCCGAACACTAGATGGGCTAATATTTATTCCATGCTCTTTTAAACACATGTTTAGTGCTGCACTAGTCTATCGATGGTTTTTTTTTTTTTTTTTTTTACTTGGAATAAGTAGAAAAAAGTCATCTCTTGGTGTTGTTTTCCATTTTTGACTACATTTCTTTCTCCACTTTAGAGATATGGATCCGGTTTTTTTACTTTGTTTACAGCTCACAGTTGCAATACTAAAGCCAACAATCCTGGAAATCTATCTATAAGTCATTGCTGCATGTTTGGAAGGAGTAACAATGTTTGTACGCTTTCACAGTGTCACATAGATCGCTGATGACAGTGAAATCTCAATTGCACAAGGGTGTATTTATTTGAAATGAAATTAAATATCAAGATATTTTTTCCAAGTGGTTTTAAAATACAGGGTGTTTATAAAATCTTGCACTAATAAGAAAATTTATTTCAAAAAAACTACTTCAAATTTATACATAATTTTTTTATATTTTGAGTCCTATCCTAAAATGTTTTTTCACAACACTAATACACATCGACATATAGTATTTGCAATTAGCTTTTGATACTAAAAAAATTAGTTTTTTTTTCATACTTGGATATTCCACCAATATCTAGCTTATAGCTTTTAAACGAAAAGGATATTGTATTTTTGTTCCCGAACTCAATAAAATTATAGAATCCATATACGTATCCTTCAAAGAAAACACTTTCCACAAGGACGAATTCGCGAGTTTAAAAGAGAAAGAAAAATGCACCCCAAATTAGCCTTTCACTCAAGTGAAAGTTCTGACCTTGACGTGACAGCAGAAGACTCTGTTTTTAGTGAAGAGGGAGAAACTAGTCAAAGCAAATCGGAATCAGATTCAGAAAGCGGAAATGAAGGAAAATCATACTACTGTTTCACTTCAAAACAATTCACTTATTGAAAATCATAAAAGCAAACACATAGATGTAAAATTATTTTTTATTAGAGATCTGGTTCATAAAAATGTTTCTGACATTAAATTCAGTTGAAGTAAGGAAAATTTGGCTGATATTTTCACGAAATCTCAAACCTGTTTTGAAATGCAAACATTTATTGAAAATATTTATTGTGAACAAAAGAAACATTGTTTTTAAAAAATTTTACAAATTTTGAAATTTTTTTTCTTTTCTTTTCTTTTTTTTTTTTTGTAACTCATTTGTGTATTTGTATTTGCATTTACATAATATGTTATTTTTCTTGTTAATTCTCTTACAAGGTGAACAATTTAATTGACCATTCACACACTCCCGTCGCCTTTCAACATTTATTTCCGGGTCATTATAACTGCCACAATACCAATTCAGAGTGATGCATTATCTTCGTTAAAAAGTCAAGTAAACGCCATTAGATCCTGTTCACTGTTGTAATTGATTAAATAGATAAATGAATAAGAGTGGTGCAAATTAATTTTTTTTTGAATGGAAAATTGTTAAAATTACATTTGAAAATATTTTTGAATTTTTAAAATGTTTCTTGAGTAACAAAATGTATAAAAACATGCAGAAAAAAAAAAAAAAAAAACTAGAATTTGAAATGGTCAAAACTTTAAGGGTCAATTTTTTTAAAGGACCAAAAGTTTATGATAAATTAAAAAAAGAAAAAAAAAACTCGTTTGAGTTTCTCTTAGCGATGCAAGAATGCTGTATGAGAAATTTAAAATAGAACTCAAACATAGTATATCAATTTTTTTTTCCTCCCACATTGATTTTACCATTGATCAATATTAGAAATTCTAATCCTAGATCACATTTTTCTACAATGTATTTATGTGTGCTGATTTTAACAATTATATGTGTATTTCTTTTTTTTTTTCATGTTTTTCAGGCAAATGTGTACAATGTTCAAGAGACTGATTTTGGTATGAAGAACTGTAATAATGTTTTTGGAAAAACTTCGTTAATTCAAGATGGACTTTCCTTGAACTGTTTTGATGTAACACTTTGGATGTTACGGATCTTCGAATTCTCTTTTCAATGTTGAATTTAGTGTTCTACTAATTGTTGGTTGTGTTATTAACATTGTTATTGTACTTTTGTAAAAAGGATATGGCTAAATTTTTACAGATTGTTTAAAATTTTAGTTTCAAATTTTTAGATTATCATAATGATAATGGGGAGGCCTTGATAGACATAGTATGTCTACTTAAGTGAAGGTTAATTATCATTATTCTTTCATATTAGATAACCTTTAGATTTTTGCATGTTTCATGTCATTGTTTTTTAATGAACGCTAGAATCCGTGACATAAGTCTTGGAATAGTAAACGGCACGTGTGGTGGGTGTTGCCCATGATGTCACTACTACGGGAAAAACCGCTGACGTTGATCCTTCTAGAACAAATGATGTCACTTGCACACGCTACAGGCTTGAAAACTGAAGATCACCGATCACGTAGTATCGGAGTGATAATATGCTAATGAGATTGGGGATATAAGCGGTGGCTGTTATCAGTTGATCTCGCTCTCACTTCTTGCACAGCCTTGACGCATTGTCTTAGTTCAGGCAAGCCAACTTGCTGTTTGTTCAGCAACCTTCGGCTGTTAGTCTTTATGTTTAATTAAAGTAGAATGTTGGTTATCCTTTGAAGACTTTGTTCATTCATGAACGAAAGTCGGGTCAATTAGGAATTAAACTAACTTAGTTGTCTAGGTCAATGGGATAGTTGCAATAATGTTATACTTTCTTATTTACTTTTATTAAAGCCATATATTATATTTTTATCTCATAATAAACTAACTGATGTTTACTAAACTTTTTGTCTTCAGTCATATTGATTTACGAACTCGAATTTCACACTCTGCTAAATGTATCACGTTGTTTGGTAAGGTTTAATTTCAATCATACCTTGCCAACCAACAATTTTTAACCATGGGGATTTCGTAATGGCATTGTGTATCTGTGAAATGTTCCCAATATCTCAACTTTCAAAACCAGAAAAATGTTACTGGTACGCGAAATTAATCCCCCCTGCCCTTCAGAGGTGTGGAAAGTATTGTGCATTGCATGCAGTACCTGGAAAATCTTGATGTTGGTCATATTGAACCTCATATGTTGGTAAAAATCATATTTTGTGAATAAAATTAGTGCATATTTTATCAGTTAGCATTTAATCCTTCAATAGTCACAGTAATACACCTTTTCAAGGCCAAAATGTCCCTTGGTGGCGGTTTTTGGTACTTTTTTTTTTTTTTTCAGAAATCGAAATCCCATGGTCTATTGTGTGCATGCCCATGAAATTTAACAATGGTTCATACACTACTTTGCTCGCTAGAGGGCTCTGAACATTTCATGTTATTTTATAACCACCCTGCATATATATATATTTATATATATATATATATATATATATATATATATATATATATATATATATATATATATATATATATATATATATATATATATATATATATTACTACACATTTAAGAATTTAAGCACATCCATAAATGAGGGAAGAGTATTTTCTCTTTAAACATTAAAAAAATCATAATCAACATATCAGTCAGATCAAAAATTTTAAATATTAAAATTGTCTATGAAGTTTAATTATTGCTGCCATGACGAAAAATATTCCCAAGCTAGTTAATATGGCTTCATGCTTCCATGCCGCAGGCTTGGGTTTGATTCCCGAGTTGGGCACAATCGACATAGCTTTTCTTCCCTTCAGTGGGTCAACAAAATGAGTTACAAGCATGCTTGGGATCTAACCATGTTTGGCTGACCATCTAATCCGAACATCTGTCTTGCACCTCAGCATGGTCACGAAAACTGAGATGGGCACAATAGGCTTTGGATCTCATGGGCTGTGGCACTAATGAGTTTAATTTGGCAATAAGGAAGGAATATTTGTCAAGCTAGTTACTCATAAAACATTGGTGTTAATGGCAATAGTTTTATAACATTTGTAGCCCAGAAGCAGGGCAATTTTATTTTATTTTTTATAATTAGATCTGATATATTTATCTTTACTTGTCTTATTTTTTCTCACAATTAATTTTGTTTAAATTATGAGTAAGAAGTTTTTACATGCCAAATTTTAAACTGCACGTTTTGGGCAAAATCTAAAACAACATCACCATTTCATTTTGAGCTATATGGTATCAAACAGCAAAACCAAATGTAAAAATTGAAAATTAAACAACTCATTTTATTCAACTTTAATTTTACCTAAGCATAAGAAACATAAGCTACAGAAATAAGAAACTCTAAATTTGAAAGTTAGCAATTTATTTTTTTGCGCACAGCTCAAAGAAAAGCCGATATATTTTGCAGCAACTGGCATATCTATACGTAAGAAGACCCCCCCCCCCCCAAATCTCCTAAATTAGCTTTAAAATTGGTCCTATTTTTTTTCTTATACATAGAAATCTTCTCACAGTATCCCTGTCTTTAAGTATGTGCTTTTTTTACTATAATTCTCTTTTTTTTTTTTTTTTTAAATGAGCTAAGAAAAGATTTGAATACTTGCTTTTATAACATATTCAATTTCTTCCATTTCTTCACTCATAGCAGTTAAAAGAGCAGACTCTAAGCCTTCATCAGTCATTAGGCATTCAACTAACAGTTCTGTCATAAAATGGAGTCCTGAATTATCTACACTACTTTGAATACCTATCAAAAAATTAAGTGAACAGTATAAAAGCTCTGAACTAAATATTATCAATAAATAATACACAATAAACATATGGAATACCTATAAAGAGGTAACTATGTACCTGACAAATATCGTGAAAGAGTGGTGGCTCGTTCATCAGCAGTGGGCAACAATAAAATCCACCCAGCTCTCAAAACATTCTGTGCTGCTGTTTTAATTGATGGAATTACACCAGGTGTCACAGCTAGATCAATAACTTTCTGCTTCAAATTATATAGCTTCACCAAATCAGTACTTCGGATCTTGTTTGCTTTGGCAGCAGTAAGCTGAAAATAATAAATTAAAAGATGTCAGCCTCAAGATATTGGTTACAAGCATAGTTTCCCAAATCCTATGTATTAATCCCTATAAGGTATCATAAAGCATTGTAGTAAAGGAAGTGAAATTGAAGAAGGATCAATTTAAGTAATGAGAAAGCATGAGGCAAAAAAAAAACAAATATAAATATAGGGTATAAAGCTGAAAAAAAAGTAATAAGATTGGAATTTTCTTCGATAACAAAAGCTAATTGAACAGAGATAGTTTTATATGAAAAAAAATCTTCATTTTATCTCATTTTAAATCAATAAGAGCATGAGAAGAGGGAAAGAAAGGTCTAGATGATGTAAATATGGTTTTAGAATTGAATAATGCTTAAATTGAACTTTTAGAAACCTTATTTATATTTTGTTTATTTTTTACTTCTTTGGATGTAAAAACTTAAGTAATGTAATCCAATTTTTCTGCTCTATTCTCCTTCTCAACGAATTGGTCAAGATGGAAATCCATCTTCAAATGGAAGGTCTTGCACCCATGACCCAGGTCCATCTTACAGTACCATTTTGCTAAGCAGCTTATGACATGGGAAGGTTCACATATAACGTCGAAGCAGAATCAAAACACATTGAATAAGCAATTCATTAAAATATAAGAATTTGCACATCGAGAGAACAGTGAAAAACTTGCTTAATTAGTTTATTGCTGTTAACAAGAGGAAAATCTCTTACTAGTTGAAGCTTCTTCTAAAATCATTTTTTGGGTTCTGCCACTACTTCATTATTTTGTTTTACAACAAACAGGAAAAAAATGTTATTCATCTTCTATGAATACTCTTTTATTACATACTAGTGGGGCTTGCAGGACTTTGCTCGTAGTAGAAAATTGAAAGGTCATTTGGTTCGCCTGTATATTTACAAATATGAATGATGAATTTCTCGCCAATTGGCTATGTTCATTTGCTCGCCCATTTTACGGTTCCACGTTATGATAATTCCATAATTTAATCTTCCACGTTGTGATAATTTGCTCGGTAAAATGCTCCTAAAATTAGAATATAAAAAGAACAAAATCAAATTTTGAAAAATTGCTTCGAGGTGCACATTTCCAAGCTACACTATAGCGTTGTGCCAAATTTCATGAAAATCGGCCAAACGGTATACGTGCTATGCATGTCACAGAGATCCAGACATCCAGACAGAGATCCGGATATCCAGACAGAGATCCAGATATCCAGACAGAGAGACTTTCGGCTTTATTATTAGTAAAAAAATTGGGGATAAGCCTTATTGTTTACAAAAAAAATTGTACAAAACTCTAATTGTTGATTGAGAAACTTAAATTGAAGAAAACACAGAGTTTTATTACATCATACTGAAAACTACCAGAAAATAGAGTTTCATTATAAATTTTCTGCAAAAGTATAAAGGAAAATTTTCTTGCTTACATTACTAATGGATACCCTGTTTCACATGTCAGATATACGGATCTTTTGTTTAGTGGCTGGACTGAATACCAGATAGTAACAGATCAGCTAGATGGGAGGCAGATATTGGATACATGATGCATCTCTCATTCAAAACCGATTTTAAATCTCATAGTTTTGTGGGATAAGTTTCAGTGTGCCAAACCATTATTGGGACAAACTGAATACTTCATGGAATTTGTTTACATTTGAACATATTTTAATAAAAAATGATGACATATATTTCTCTAATTAAATATATATAGCTATTTTTGTGATAACACTTACTTGTAATCTGAGCAAATTTAAGCAAGCAACTGCAATGCACTCTTTTGCAGAAGTAAAACTTAAGATTAAACTACCATCAGGATCATCAAATATAATTTTCAATAGCTCATCCAAAAGACAAAATGTAGTAGGGCAAACATCTATAATGTATGGGACTTGATATGGAATATTTGCTGGCTCTGAGCTGACCCATATAACTGTCTAACAAGGTTAAAATAAGATTAATAACACAGTCAAGTTTTACAATGCATTTAAATTTAACAAAGCTATAGAAAAATACAGAATAATGATGTTACTTTAGCAGACATAAAGAAAAGTATGCACTTAAATATTCTACTTTATAAAATTATATAATTCAAAATTGTATTTAAAATACAAACTTTAATATAAAATGTTAGGTGCTCAATTGATAAAATTCAAATTTTTTCAAAAAATCTGTAATAGCAGAAAATCAGCTAACAATAATTAAAATCAAAATTGCAAAATTAAATAAGTTTATAATTAAATAAAACAAGAGTAATAATTTTTTTTAGTGCTTAAACATAAAATAAAACAAACTATTCTGAAGTAGGGTGCATCAAAATAATTTCTAACTGCCAAAAATATAAAAATATTTAAAAGATGCAAAAGAATTGAAATATCAAACAAGGGGAAGCAAATTTTCGCAAAACCAAGTTCAACGGTGGCATGTTTTCCATACAATAAACTTATTTAATTTTTACTAAGATTAAACATAAAATATGCTAATCTAAGGTAGCATATGTGAAAATAACATCCAAATAGCCAAAATATTTAAATATTTGCAACCCTCAAAAAGATAGAAATTCCAAAACGAGAATCAATTGAAATCCAACTAAGTTAAATTTTGTCATGGTTTCCAAAATAATTAATTCCTTTGTTAATTACTGAAATTAAACAAAAAGAACTACTCTAAGGTAACATAGGTCAAAATAACTTCTGATTGTAAAAAAACATCAAAAGATTTATAAGGTGCAAAAGGATTGAAATCTGAAACACAGAAGCAAATTTTCACAATGGTGCATATCAAACACATGTTCAGAAAATTGCATCGATGAAATTTTTGCTTTTTTAATTTTTAAGTACAATTCAATGATTTTTGAAAGAGGTCAAGCACTAGGTAACTTTTTCAAGATTTTCATGAAGTTGAAAATGAACTTTATTTTCTAAGCACTTTTCAAGGTTTTCCAAGGACGTACAAACCCTAAGTTTTGAAACATTTTGAAGAATTACTAGGATACTTTTCTAGCAAACAATGGGAAAATGACTGCATAACAAATTTAACAGGTTATTTTTTTACACCGAATTATATTATTCATCTAATTATTCCCTCCATTTTGCTCTTGTTTCTTAATTTAAAAAGGATAACTACAAATATTTCCACTGATTAGTCACAAATTATCAACTTGACTTACTGTTGAGTGACCACAGGAAACTCCAACTTTTTTCCCTTTGAAAGATGCTACAATACCTGGAGTTGGACCTGAATAAGGTCCAAGTTCCCCTTGATCATTTTTCCCCCAACCGTATATATCACCTTCTTCTGTTACAACAGCACAATGATACAGTCCAACAGATAAATCTATTACTTTCAAACCAGATAAACTTTCAACAAGTTTTGGATGCCTCAAATATTCTTGACTTTGATGACCTGAATAATATCGACCACCTTGTCCCCTAAACAAAAGAAAAAGGAAATATATGAACAAATAGTGATAAAAGGATCATTCCATGCGAAATAAGCAAATCAGCTGTGGCTGACATGTCAGATTTTAATGAAAGTTTTTATTTTAGGTAAACCATGCTGGTCTGAGGGAATGCAAAGTATGGAAGTTGAAAACCTGTTTGTTGCTTTGTTATTTAAATTAGAAGTTGATGCTTACGCTAAGCTACATTTTCAGAGTTCATTGCTGCCAGTTTGTGACTCAATAACTCCATAAGTTATAAACATACACTTAAAAATAAATATTTCCGCATTCTATAAACAAATCTCTATTGGGAAAGAGCAAAGTAAAGTTTATTCGGATTTTTTTTTTTTTTTTGAATCTGAGATATTAACAAATATTGAAAATTTGCCAATTTACTTCAGATTTCAAATCACTCTTCTAGCTCTTTTAATGAAAAAATAACAGTAAAAATGATTCAGATTGAAAAACTATCTGTTACTAACTATCTGCTCTAATTTAGTAATTGTTCAGGAATTTCTTAATGACGAAATCGTACTGTAAAAAATTGAAAATTTCTGAAAATTTCACTTTTTCCTCTATTTCAGATGTTTTTTTGAAGATGAGGGAACGCTCTAAATTTACTTAAGTTTTTTTACGTAACATATTGAAGTGTCTTTTAGATGAGACTAAATTTTAATCATTAGAATCAGCATATTTTTGTTACTAGAGTAATTTGAACTAAGGCAAAATTTCATTAATTAGTTCTTTTTATTGTAAGTTTAGCAAAACTAACCATTTCTTTCGTGTTTCATTTTCTCAAAAGCATGTTTATGAAGTACTTGCTAAAATGTACATTTTTTAAAAATCGAAATTAATGTTAGATATGCTTGCTTTTGCATCATTGAGTCATTCATCTAGTTTTTTGAATTCTCGTACTTTTACATAAGGGTCAATCCATATAGGTTCCATACAGTAGAAACTACTCATTCATGTACAAATATTTCTAAGTTATAAAATTAAAATAATTATTTTAAAAATTACAATATGTTTTTTCAGTGTAATGTATTATATAGGGCACAATGTAAGTAATTTAAGAAGATACAATGGAGTTTTCACACTTTTTATTTTTGTTTTAGTGTGTGAATTGACTAGCAAAATTGCTCAATTTTAAAGACCTGTATCTTTTTTACAAACCAAATACAAAAAACAATATGTATAACATGTGCACACATACTTGAATAGAATATTCAATTGGCCAAGAAATTTTATTTTTAATTCCATCCCCTTTTGGTTTACAGGGGTGTAAAAATGTAATTTTTCCGATTTTTGTGGGGCTGTAATTTATAAAGGGTGCACAAACACACAGCAACAGTTACATATTATTTTTAGCTTGGTTCCAGTGATTAGTTTTTGAAGAATTTCATTTTATGTTTCCGTCCCCTACGCGATTTATCTCCCTTTGAAATGAGTAAAATTTTTACATTTGACCCTGAACTTCAACCTGTTGCCATTATTTTAATTATTAACTTACAGCTACATAACTCAGGTAAGACTATCAATTTATGCACTTTAACATCTAAGTGTTAAATAAACTGTCATAAATGTAATTCAAATAGATTTTGGTCAAAATGCAAAGATCCAAAAGTCCCATTTTTGACTACCAAAATCACTTTTGATGACCTCTAAAAAATCAAAGGTCCAGTTGAGAGAAAAAATAAAAGTGGTTTTAAACATCTTTCATATCCAGCTTTTAGGGATATGAATTTCAAAAAAAATTTTAAATGGTCGAGCGCACCCATCCGCCGAACCTGTATGGATGACCCATAAAACAAAGAAAATGCTATTTTTCTGAATTTTATTCCACGTTTGGAAATCAAAAACCAATTTCGAGTTTCTTCAAGTAAATAGTAGAAACACAGCTCTATATTCTTGTAAAACCTTAATGTCGTTTGAATTTTCCCTCATTTGAATTTATGTATCTATGTGAAGGGGAAAATCATCATTTTACAAAATGTCGCTAAGTTTAAAATTGATTTTGAAGACAAAGGATTTAAAATACAACTTCAAAAGTAAGGTATTTCTTTTATGATACTTAGCACATTATTTATTGGGTATTAATTTCATCAAAGCTAATGCATTCCTTAAAGATTGAGATTAAAAAATAAAATGCTTACTTATGAGAAAATTGAAATATTTTCAGTTTTTGAAACTCAGTTAAAAGTTAACTATAATAATTTTGAAAATTTTACTGACATCAGATTAATTACTAGGGTGGGCCGAAATAAGCCGAAAAAAATTTTTTTTCGAAATCAATTTTTGGATAGCGCGCAAAAGTTGCGTAGTGAGCTAGTTAGCACTCACAAAAAATTTCTTGGATGTTAAAAAATATCTAGCCGGCGCTATTTGACACTGAAAAACCGAAAAAATAGAAAAAAAAATGAATTTTTGTCGAAATTTTTTCTAAAAAACTAAATTCCGAATATTTTGCTGGAATGCACCGAAAATGTTATATAATGAGCCAGTTCGAGCCCATAAAATGTTTCATTGATTTTAATGAGCATTTAACCGCTCCTTTCTGACATCAAAAATTAGAGAAAAATGAAAAAAATACTGAATTTCTTTAAAAACCTATGTGAAAATTATTTTTCGAAATTAAATCATAGACAAATTAATTAAATATCACTATTAATCATAGTAATTATTATCGCGCAATAGTATCATACATTTTCTAGAATTGCATATAGAGATAATAAAATTTTGAAAAAGAAATCTTCAAATTTGATTTATAATACCTCATGCATAATGAGTATTAATTTTTTGGAATAATATTGTCCCTTGTTATCAAATGATGGAAGTTCTTTCCGAGCTTGAAGTTTAACACGAATGTATCCATCTCGTGCAGTTTCACCACGAACTTTTATTGCAGCTTCGGTTATTAGTTTCACACAACGTTCCACAGCTTGCATTGTGACAGGGAAATTTCTCGAAAGTGAACTCTGTAGGCTGTTCTTTGCACATTTCTTTCAATTGTTGGTCTTTTAGATGCACTGTAAGAGGTGGCTCTATTACAACACAGTTTGCCCAATCAACTAAATCAACATAATCAACGGCATCAAAATTGAGTTTAGGACGCTTAAAAAATCGTACACCATCCGAACTCTTCGTCTTCTTATTTTTAGAGTTCAGAATATGCCTAACAGCTAATTCCCGAATGTATTTTCTTGAATCAAACAACATTGTCAACAGTAGCTGTTCAGGATGAGTGAAATATGCATTATTTGAGAGAACTTTGAAAATTATCTCCTTAACGTTGTCTGGAAACTGCCTTGCAAGAGAAATCATTTTCCAAAGATTTTGGGCACCATACTGGCAGTTCGGTTTTATTTTTATTTCAAACCACATTGGAGCATAAACTGACATTACATACTTCACAAGCATTGTAAGATTTTCTGATGGAGTTGGAGTGTCTATATACAAGTGTAACAAACGGTTTGCAGTTGTCAGCCATCGCGCATGACAGAGTTTGCCTGGGCTACTGTTAGCCACGCTAGAGGGACAACTAGCATATTTTACGGCAAGACAGATTCTATACAAATATTGTTGTTCAGTACTTAAATTTTTTATATCTTTCATGTCCAAAACCAGAAGATTGCAGTCAATTTTATCAAGTTTGACCACCGGATTTTTTTCACAATCTCTAAGAAGTTGTCCGATAGCTCCAGAATACGAATGTGGCCCCTTTGTGCAACCGTCCAACTCCAGAATAAGATGCCTCAGTGACAACTCATTAGTAGGCAGCAGACTTATGTTCCACCGTAAAGGTCTTTTGAGATATGTCTCAAGTAAACAAATTACTCCACCTTTCCATCCCGTATTTACATTTGTTCCGTCTCATCCAATAACCAATAAGTTAAGCAAGCTCATATTATACTTTTTTTGCAAAGCCTTTAATACCTTGCGAAATTTCTTTTGCAATTTCACCACCTGTTAGTGATAAATGACCAATGTACTTGCTACCTGGTTCTTCTATCAGTGCTATACATGTGCTTCAGATGCTAATTTTTGATGGCCAGATGTCTTTTGCAGGGTGTCATCTTTGCGGCCGTCAAAATACAAACTCTTTATGGCTGCCCCTTTAATTGCTCATAAATCCATTTCTCTTGGCTCACTCCTTTTTTTATCGACTCCCTCCTTTGGTTTTATCGGCTATATTTTTGTTTTGTTTAGGATAAACTAAGTCGAAATCAGCGAGAACTGCTGTAGCAATTTTAGCCACTGCTCTATTTGAAGCGACAGCTAGATCTGCTGCTAAAGCTGTATGAGGCATAAAAATGTCAGCATGTCCTGCATTTCCTGTCAGGGGTTTCGTCTCTTAAGTGGGTAGTAAAATCCAGAGGAAGAAATGGCTTGAGAAAAAAGAAGAATATTTGCGTTAAATTCATTGGTCAGTTTAAAGGACTTCAGGGGATTCACATTTTTTTAATACTCAAGGGCTCTATTTGTTAACCATATATAAAATAGTTGTAAAATAATCTTAGGAATAACAGAAGCAGTTGAGCGCCGTTTATTATCCGGGAGAAACAATTGTAACCGAAGATTAAAAAATGAGCATCTTATATAACTATTTTTTATTTGAGTGTGTGCATTTTTTACAATTGGTGTACAAATGTCGCATAAAATTGATTGAATTTTCCCTGTTTTTTCTACGTAACGTATTGCGTAACATTTCAGTATTTACGTATTTTGAAACATTTTTTTTAAATTATTATTTTCATTTTTCCCATGTTTCAGTCTTAAAGGAGCGTAGCTAAATATTCTACGAAATGCATAAAAGTCTTTGAGGATTTCAACTAATTCACTGACAGATACTTCTAATGTTTGCTGAAACTAGCTTCAAACTTTTATTTTTGACCCCTTCTTTTATTTATTTATTTATTTATTTATTTTTTTTTTTTTTTTTTTTTTTTGAAAAAATTGCATTTTTGCCCTTTTTTCAGTTTTTCAAGGTCAAATAGCGCCGGCTAAATATTTAACAAATTTAGCGAAATTTTTTATGGGTAATAACGGGCCCATATAGCAACTTTTCCGCCCTATCCAAAAACAGATTTCCAAAAAAAGTTTTTTCGGCCCACCCTATTAATTACCCTACTCCATAGGTTGCAACAACATATAACTTTTATGTTTTCATTAAATAGTTAATAAGATACAAGCCTTCAAAAATGCAACATTTAGCATTTATGAGAATGCTGTTCCATTTGACCAATTTTCAATCGCATGTAACTATTCAAATAAAAAATTTTAAGCAAAAATATTTTAGATGTTTTTATATAGGCTTAAAAGGAACCTGTATACAAAATTTCATAAAAATCTGTCACCATGTGGCCACCACATTTTTGCGAATTTTCTTCATTTCGTATGGAATGACCCAAAAATAATACAGAAAATTTACTGAGTAAAAACATCAAATAATCTTAATAGTACCATTTAACATTCTTTCATTCATTGATGCATATGAAAAAAGTAAAAACTAATGTAACACAATGCATGGTTAAACATTCAAATTCAAAGTTTGATAAAGCATATACAGTCAACTCCCGATTATCGGCAAAATAGGGTGCCGCAGTTAATTCGCGGATAATCTACAAAATAGGTAAAAAACAATACTAGCGCATGTAACAGTTTAAAAACATTGTTAACACTTGCATATACTTAAACTATAGCTAAAATGAAAACTGCATTATAAATGGATTATACAAATAAATGAGAAAATGGTGCAAACGGATTTACTGGAACAGATCACACTAGGCTATACCAAAAACGAGTAGGGGAAGGGATGGGAGTTTTTTCATACAATATTTGTCTGGTCACTTGTTTATGCACTCAAGTAGTGTAGATCTAAAATAATATAAATAGCTTAGATCTAAATTATCTCTTGCATATGATATAGGAAGTGAATTTTTACTCAAGATTAACATGAGAACATTTCCAGTTCATTAACTTAGCGTTTTTTTTTTTTTTTACTCTGTCAAATGTATTTGTTACAAATTATCTGAAAAAACAGTATTTTTTGCAAACAAGTTAGCAGCTTTAAAACTAGCTTTTGAAATATTGAGCGATTGTTCCTTGAAATTCTTATTTCCAATTTGAAACAGACGCTAATTCCAACATGAATGCTAATTTCTGGAAGCAATAAGTGCTAAAAGCATGAAAGAAACTAAATAACACTTGCTGTAAGTTGCATCACATTTTAAGCTTGAAACCTGAAATTGTCAGAAGTTGTTCCCATAATTTAACTTCTTTCAGACATTTAAATGTTCAAAAATCCTAAATTATTTAGCAGTACAAATACTGAATGCAATAGAGAATGAATGAATACGGATCATTATGAATATTGATAGAGAACAATTCTTCAAATTCAAAACAGCAGTTCAATTTTCAATACAGAGTAGTACCAAACAAAACCTTACCATGTAAACAATGAGCCATCTTGAGAAATTGCAGCATTCAAGTTAAAGCCTGTATAAACTTTAATGATGAATATTCCAAGAAGTTTATCCAACACTTTTGGAGTCTTTTTTTCATCTGGAACATTTCTTACATTTTTACTGTCATCTTCATCACCCCAAGCAAAGACAACACCTAAAAATGAGAAAAATTAAATTAAAACCAAATATTCACTTCTGCACCAGCATTAACAAATATCAACTTTACATTTTAATTAAAGAAAAATGAGTACTTGAAAATATGATACAAGTAAAACTTTCATTTCTGAAAAAATTCATCACATTCATTTAATCTTTGCAAAAATATCTTTACTTCTACAATATAAAAGTAAATTTTTCATAGTTTCTGAGCTACTGTGAAGAATAGAACTTATTCCCATGAAATGATTGAAAATTAAAACTCATATCTTAGCTTTGAAAAAGCTTGTCTAAGCAAACCTAATTCTGTGTTAAATAAGCCCTAATTTTTACTAGAAACAGATGTGAAACAAAAAGAAAAATGCAAGATTAGTAACTTTCTTGAGTATAAAATAACCCCAAAAGAAACAGAAGTCAAGATAGTTCAAGAAATCAATAAATTTTCCAGGAGTTTGACAAGGAAAGTGAAAAGAAGAGAGAAAGGTTGTACAATATGTAAAAACAAAAAAAGCAGAGAATTGTCAGCAGTTGTTCATAATTGCAATGAAGTTACATCTATAGATATAAAATAGAGAAAAAGTTTATCTATTGAGCCTATAAGTAAAACATAACATCAGGTAAAAGTATTTTGAAAGAAAGAAACAAGATATCTATGAAATGTTAGGGGTTAAGATATCCATTCATCTTCTGCTACACTCTATTTCTTTTGAGACAATTGAACTTTTAAAATCTGGTTGCAGAAATGCTTTGACCAATTTTCTAGTAACCACGGTCGTAACCAGAAAAGATTCTAGGGATTTAAGCATCTCCTGAAATTCAGTTCAATACAAAGGATGTACATCCAATTCAAACTGAATCTGGGCCCACATAGTCGGTGCAAACATTGGCAGTGTTCTGGGGTTTGCAGGTTGGGGGGGGGGTGCATTTCCCAAGAAATAAAGAAAAAAAGAAGAAAGAGGGGCATTGGAAAATTGATAATGTTCTTTTGTTAACAGAAATGCAGCGGCTTGTTGACATAAATGCAAACTTGCATGTCATATAAAGAGTAATATTTTGAAAAAGCGTGATACTCCTGTGTTGATTATTTAACCAGATGTGATGATTGAGGGGTTCTTTTTTCATTAAGCAGCTTATGTAAAATCCCAAAAACATGCTCATTCAAGTAAAATGTAAAGTAAATATAGTCTGACTGAGCAAATGTGGTACCAGCCGATCATTTCAGAAATAAGTTCACTCATTAAAGTGGATAAAAAAGTAAGAGAGGACGTATGCCATACTTACCAGTTAAAAAAAAACTCAAACTTTGTACAAAACCCAAGAATGGATGAGCCATGATTGCAGTTTTCCAATTAAGCAGGAAAGGCCTATTGTTTGATACCTGAATGCTAGAAACAATTAAGCAAGAAGCTACATGGAGTACACCTCCCCCTGTTAACAAATACAATCAGGACAAACAAATTTTCTATGCATTCAAGGTCATCATCAAAAGAGGAAGGTACAAATAGATGAACAATAGTAAATGGAAGAGTAATGGGCCGGTGTTTACATTTTACTCTAAGTATTTGTAAACATAAAATATATAGGCAGTTTCTGGTCTATGTTTTGTTGATTTTGGTTTGTGCCGGATCTATGTTTTTTTTGTTTTGCATTTGATTCACAAGGGAATGACTAATAAGTTCTCAGCATTGTTATTTTGTCATTTTTTACGTCTTGAGGATGTAAAAGACTATTGAATTAATAAAACTTTGAATTTAGAACTATTTTTAGATATTTTAAAGCATTTAAACAACTTTTGAGGAAATATGTCAGTGAAATGTCTTTCTTCATAACCTCACTGGGTACAAACACAAAAAAAAAAAAAAAATCTAAGTGATGAAAGGATGGTACACAACCCTGAACCCTAACAGAAATTGGTGCAGATGGGGCCCTTCTGTGAAAAAGTCAACCCTTTGTCCCGCACAAACAGGCTCATATATTTCATTAAAAAGGAATAATTTTAAAGAGTAATGATGACAGTTCTTGCAAAAGAAATCACACATCAGTTTGTAATTTGCTAAGCAGATAAAATTTGTTCATTAATATTTTCAAAGTATCATATTTAGTGAAATATATTGAGCATCACGTGTGGGACAAAATGACTGTTTTCTATGGATCTCAGATTAGTTTTTGGCGTCCATTAATTAAAGGCCAGAGAGAGGGGCACAATCAAAGGATATTATTTCTTGCATTTTACGTCTCAATTTCGAAAAATATTGCAAAGTATCCCACAAACGGAATCATAAATAAAAAATGTATAAAAATATGCAATAGATAAAAAGAACAGAATTAGTTCTGATTAATTTCTGTATCAAATGTCTAAAGGAGAAAATGTAATTGAACATTTTCCTGTTAAGTAATGTCATGCATCAAAAAAAAAAAAAAAAAAACTGTTGTACAGATATATAGATGGAAGCTGATTTATGAAATGGAAATATTTTTAAAGAAATTATAGGACTGCATTCAAATTGGTTAAAATTTCCCCCCACCCCTGCTTTTTTTCTTCCTAACAAAACATTCCTATAAAGAATTCTCAATTGTATTAATGAGCAACAAAAAAAGTTACATTTTTGTTATTCTATCTGAATAACATGGAAATTTATTTGTGAAAATGTGGCTATTAAGCTCATTAGTTATTAGGACCAAAATATACAGCCTGTGTACAATGCACAGAAGTAGTAAAAATGTTTAGTTGAAATTAAACAGTTGAAGAATTCAAACTTTTTACCTTTTATACACACTATTACTTTTAACTAACTTACCTAAATCATTCACAGCTAATGATTGACTGGATCTTCCAAAGGCCATGTCAACAATGTTTGAATCTTTGAGAGCAGATACCAATGTTGGTCGAAGACACATTTCTTCATGGCCTGCCAAAATCAACTTATATTTAGTAATATGAATATATACTCATCAATTGTAACACAGAAACATCTTAAAAAGATAATTAGCATAAAATGCTCTCCAGAAAGTAAATAACAGTAAACTTCACATAATTCAGGGAATGGGGGGGGGGGGCACATTAACCATGGATAAGTGAATCTGCGGATAATACACAAAATAGGTGGAAAAATTATATTAGTGTCTGAAACAGCTTAAAAAAATCAATAATATTTGGTAAACTATAGCTAAAATGATAAGTCTATTTAAATGTATGTAGAAACTAAAAAAGGATATCTTATTATTGCAAACTGATTAAATGCATATGTGAGCAAATCTTGCACACCGATTTACTGAAACAGATGAGGGTATTTCAAAGGAGGTATGTCCAGTCACTTATTTACGTGCGAAAGGAGCAGTTCTAAATATCAGTAGGTAGTATAGATTTAAATATCAGTAAGTAGTGTAGATCTAAATATCAGTAAGTTGTGTAGATGTAAATATCAGTAAGTCTTGTAGATTTTAAACAGCAAGTAGTGTAAACCTAAAAACCAGAAACTAGGTTAGATATAAAGCAGTAAGTAGTGTAGATGTAAAAATCAGGTTTCAATTAGTCAGGTTTTGATGACTTTGGAAGGTTTTTTGTCATTGGAAGGAAGGGGGGGGGGGGGAGGAAAAAATAAAATATCTAAAATAAATTTTGCCCCAGTCAACTTAAAATGCTGCATTTATCCACATTTAGCCAATCAATGCCATTGTTTTTTTTTTTTTTTTTAGAAGAGTGAACAGCCACGGAAAAATGAGAGTTTACTATATAGACTTTAGCAACAAAAAAAAGGACCTTTGATGGTTTAGTTTCAGTTCAGTAATCATTATAATGTGCACAATAGGGTGGTCCAAAAAAAGGCACTTTTTAAAATTGTTTTGATTTTTACTGGTCCTATTTGGTTCTATATATGTAAAAAATATTTTTTATTTTTATTTTGAAGCTTTAACTCATAATTTTAACTTTTAGAGGTAGCTCAACATCCTCAAAGTTTTGTATTTTTTGATTCTATGGAGTAAGTACAAAAGGAAACAAAACTCAGGCAAGGATAATAGCACAATGTTATTTCAATGAAATATATAGCATTTCGGAAGTTGAAAATCATAATGCAACAATGATATTTAAACAGCTAATCTGCTTTTGCTATCATTCTTCCAATCTCTTTTTGCTGTCAGTATAAGCTAGGCAAAGTTTTTTGACAACCTGCAACAAGAATTGCGGTTGATCTTCAATGTGTGCCATTTTCTCATTAATCCTTTTCAGTAAGAATATTGACAATTGGAATTCCTTCAATAATTTTTAGTGCTTAGTGATAATCCCCCTGAAGCTCACAGATTCTGTATGATAAAACCTATTAGTTTCATTCTTTCAAATAATGAAGCTGATTACGTAGTTAGGAAGTCTTCAAATTTTATTAAATTTTTGGGCATAATCTCAGGGTAGCTGTATTATTTTTTTGAATAACTTCTTTCACAGCTTTGGCCAATTGTCTTTTATTGATTGATTGTTAAAAAGAGCTACGCAATTTTTCTTACTTATTCATCAATATTTTTTACATTGAAATCAATATTTCACTAAATTAAAATCATTACATGGTACATTTTGAGATATAGAAACTGTTGTTCAAGCTCTTAAATACCAAAAAACAGCAAATGTACCATATCATTTGTAAATCAACTTCTTTTACTGAAGTGATGGTGAACTAGTGGTTAAACATCTATATTTTACGAACAGTACAAGATTTTTAACAACTATTGAGTATGGTGCATAGCTCCAGGTACAATAAACCTGGTTCCACAAGAAGGAGTGTTTTATGCAGAAATACAGTACAACCTTGATATCTCAAATCTCTCAGGACAGGGAAAAAATTTGACACATCAAGGTTTTTGAGCTATCAAGGTTTTAAAATAATTACACTAGTAACTCTCATAATTGCACATACGTACGCTATATGCATTTATATATGTCTATGGGACCACTTCAAATTACGATCAATTAAGTAGTCTCCAATATTTTACTAGATTTGAAATTTTATAATTGTCGAAAGTGCACAGAATGAGATTTTAAAATGAACAACAATTTCAACTTGGTTTTTTCACCTAAAAACTTAAAAATTCTAATTTTATCTTCAATCTGTAACCCCACATTCAAAAAGTTCTCAGCAGCTATTTTGTAGGAGTTAAAAAAGCAAAATGATGAAAATGAGGAAAGCATTTTTCGTTTTTTGCTTGAAAACAGACGGATGAAAAATCGACCCCCTTTCCTAAAAGTGAACAACAAATGCACAAAGATTCTAAACTGTGGGGGAAACACAGCACCTCTCTCACACCAACACTCCCCTATTATCCTGCCCCAATCCTCAATTTACAAAATTTCCAAGAAAAGGGATGAAAAATGTTAAGCAATTGTCCCTGGAACTGGTTTTACTACAAAAGTTGCCAAAGAAAAACGACAATTGAAACTTGCTTTTGTGCAAAAATTTTGAAATATCAAGGGTTTTGAAAAATAAATTTCAAGATAACTACGGGAAATACATAGGAGTTTTATAGAAAATGCTGGGGAATTTTTTTTTTTTTTTTTCGAGACATCAATGGTTTCAAGATAAGGAGGTTTGAGCTATCAAGATTTGACAAATCAGTACAAGAAATTCTTGATAACAATATTAATAAAACAAACTTAATAAAGCAAATTTTATTCTATCTTCCTTTACATGAGCCATTTTCCTAGTAATTGAGTCTTGTAATGCATCATTCTTAACAATAGACTCCCAGTACACCTGAAAGCTATTAAAGAGAAGAACTTATGGTGCAGAAGAGATTCCTATGCATTTATTAAAAACAGCACCAATAATCAATTCCATAATGTGGTGTTGACATTCCAGAAATGATTTTTTTCAGTTTTTTAATGCAGTAATACAGGTGCTATTGCTTCTGCCAGTAATGATGCTTATTAGGTCAAAGCACAACACTTTGTCAATTAAGCCCAACTCCTGTAGAGTTACATAAACTGCAACATCTTATAAAAAACATTTGTACATTTACAGTATATAGTTCATGGTTAGAGTTAAAACAGTGTAATAAAATAGCATTTTTATAATGTAATTAATTTCTGTTAATGGAAATAGCAAACACTTTTGTCATTAGTTTGGTCCTTTGTCAATACATTTATATTCAGCAATGATGCAAACTTCATACTTTGAGGAACCTCTAAATCTTTCTAAAACGTTACAAAATTTCATCCCATTGTTTTTCTAATGCAATGGAACTAAATGGGATGATGGGACTAAACAATTTTCACCTTTGAAATCTTGGGATATCCTAGTGTACTTGGCAGAAAAAACATGCCAACAAATTGCATACACAGCTTTTGAAGTTATATACAATTTAACCCTTCACTTGAATAACAAAAAAAAATGGACTTCAATTTTTAAAAAAATAGGAAATTGACTTTTAAATGAATTTCAAAGTTCATAACAAAGTAAATCAATTGTAACAGTATAATAATTACAGTTGGTTCTCTCTGTTTAACGACGCTCTATTTAACGACTTTCTATTTAAAGACGGCTTTTCATGGTCCCGGATGCTCCACTGTAGTTTTAAAAGCATTCTATTTAAGGACGATTTTTTGTGGTTGCTTGAAAGTCGTTAAAGAGAGTCAAGTGTATAATAAGTAGAATAACCATAACAAAGAAAAAATATAAAAATTATTTTAAAAAGCACAAAATGAGTAAAACATTGCAGAGGTGTTTTAAGGTAAAAAAAAAGAAAAGAAAAACATTTTTTAAAGCAAAGAAATCAACTTATAAAGATTTTCATGAAAAGACAGCCAGTTATTGTTGAATGTCTTTTCCTCCATAAGCTCATCTCTTTGCATTGAATAAGAGGTTCCTTGTAACCACAAAGCACATCTGCAATGTTTTGAAAATTTCATGCATTCTTAACATAGGTGTTTGAATTTTTGTGCTTGTAGCGCAATGGTATTTACTTGTATCTTCAAGTTAACATGCTTTATTAGTTATAAAAAACAGCTGGATGTACAAAAAATGTACAAACGAGTCTTAAAAATTGATATAATTAAGCATAACATTTGATAATTTTTTTGAATTTTGTGAATATTAAAAGAATTGAATAAAGTTTCTTGAATTTAATTTAGTTCTCATACTTTTCTCCGCTCAAATCAGTATGCTAAAATTTTAACGTTCATGCCATAAAAAATAGTAATTTCCTTATTTTTTTTCCTTCCGGACTTGTCACAATGAGGTCTGAACAGCTCATATATGATTTTGTACTTTAACACTTTTAAAAAATTATTAAAAGAAAGAACTTAAATGCTAATCTTAGTACTGCATGGACTTGGAGAAGAAAAAACTATAAAATAAATTATTAAAAATATTGATAAATCAAAATTTTTAAATAATAAACAGATAAAATGCCCTCAAAATGTGTCAATTTATTTTTCACCATTTCTGAAATTTTATTTTCATCTTTACTGTTAAGTTTTGAACCCTTCCTCAAATATTATCTCATTCTGATAAGCTTAATGATTCAAGAAATTTTACTAGTTGTAAAAAACATATTTAATAAAAACTATACACAATGCAGAAAAATGATCAGCTATTAAACTTATCAATTTCAATAATATATGGGAAAGTATGAAAAGTTTCACTTACTGTGAAATGTAAAATTTGACATTATTTCTAATATCCATATTTTTTTCCTTTCAATTTCACTTTTTTATAAAATGTAAAAACTAAAAGCTGTTGCAATTACCAGTAAATAATAAACAAAGATAGTAAAACATAATGGAAACTATAGAATGAAGTTATCTTTCTAGCCTTTCTCTGCTTGTGTAGTTTTCAACAGAGATCACTTGAACTGGCATTTTACATTCTGACAATTTAAACATTCTTTGCAGTCAAATTAAATCTGTAACATGACATTGAAGCATGATGTGCAATATAACAAAAAATATGAAATTTATATTTTTGAGCAAAAGAAATCACAAATATATGTTCAAAGTAATGAAAATTTGAGTAACACAAAGAAATTAGGATGGATAAATGTGATAATAATCAAAATTTTATTGTTTCATTGGGTAGTATATGGAATACAAAAATCAAACAAAACAAAAGGAATGCAGAATTGAAGTTTGTTTGAGTGAAAAGTATAGTGCACATATAACGGAAATTCGACAACTTTTCTTAAAGAGTAATGATTTTTGCCCAAAATTTATAATTAACACATTACTTTCTTAAACAGTGCATAAATTGAAATCATATGATTAAAGAAAAATAGGGTTCCTACATCAAGTACTTTTAGTGACTGATTAGGAAAAACAAGAATTGACACTGCAACATTTCAACACATAAATCTCTTTACACATTAGAGTAAATTTGAAAAATAATCATAATAATTAAATTGAATAAAATTTGAAATAGATTTTAAAATTTTCAAAAATTGCAGCCAATAAGAACATAGCTTATTTACCATGGCCTAAGATGTATCTTCCTCCAGCTCCCCATGTATATAAATCCCCTGAAGATGTAATTGCACCACCATAAGCACAACCACAAATAACGCGTCTTACAAAAATGCCAGTGAGGTCTTGTATCTTTGTAGGAAGAGCAATTGTCCTACAGTGAAATAAAAAAAGAGAAACATTGAGCAATTAAAAGTATATTCTATGACAAAGATACATTCATGTAGAAAATTTGACCATGGTTACAAAATTAGCATGTATTTAATGCTTGAATGCATTATTTAATATACTGGAGAATGATTGTCCCCCCCCCCCCCCCACAAAACAGTACAGTTCCATATGTGGTAGTAAAATCACTTCTTGTAGTTATATAAATGGATTTTTCCTAGAGAAAAAAAACAGTAATCTCATAGCAGATTATTTTGATTGCAGGTAAGTCTAAACTTACGCAAATAATGCATAAATATGATTTTTTCATGAAAGAAAAAAAAACTATTTTGAGGCGTTGTATAATGCATCTTCAGTTTTTCTGTTATTTGAATCTAGCACTAATGAAGTGGGTTCAAATGCATTGAAACAAACAATTATTTTCTTTTATGCAAAAAGTTTAATTGGCCAATCAGCACATTGCTTTTACTTAACAGTTGATTTCTGCACAAGAGTTTCTGGTTTTAATTACACTGATTTTACAATTCTACAAGAAAATTATATATTGTTACAGCATTTTGATTCACTGCAGCTGTAAACATATGTTCAAAAATCAAATAAACCCCAAACTAAAAACTTACTGTAGGGCTTTGACTATCACAACATTCGATACAGCTCTATATAGAGCATGCTCTATATGATAAATGGTACAACTCTTAAAGTAGTTTGTAAGATAACCACATTGTCATTAAAACATGCCATTTAAGTTGAACCTACTATTCAAAAATTGTATTTTAAAGGCAATTTTCTCCACCGGGGTTGGCACTCAATTGTGGGCATCATTACAAACACTGAGCAAACACTGATATTAGTATAAAAACATTAATATCACAATAGTTTCATCACCAAAAAATAAATATAAATAAGGGGAAGTAAAGAACTCATTCAAACTAAAACAAGAGTATTTTAACTGAATATGTATATTTAAATTTAAAAAAAACTGCTCATTAACAGGAAAAATGCATTACTTAAGCAGAACAAAAATATGGCTCGTCACGCGCTCTCTAGATTAAATTTATATAAAATTAAAGTGACATGTCAAATAAAACATTGAATTTTTGTTTTCATGATAGACATTTTAATACTGTCCGTTCTCAGAAGCAAAGAGTACCACTCAGGACAGATTCCATTTCAAAAGGGGGCGATAGGTTGAGGATGGGCACTTATCGCTCACACTTGCTGTCTTTGAACACCTAATTTTGAACCTTTTACTTCCGGGTTTCCCTCCCAATTTTGATAAAATCACAGCAGACCTGACGCATGTGCAAATTTGCGCAAAGTCTCGTCTTAGGAAAATGAACAGTACTCACTTTAACAAAAAAATTTAAAAAGAAACTTTAAAGTAAAAATAATATTTTTTTTCTTGGTTGTTTACAGTATTTGAGTATTAATAATTTTTATAACTTTTGCTGACTTTACAGTCATACATTTCATTTTTTCTTTGTATCAAATTGATTTGGAATGCTATTTTGCACCTGTTTGACTTTTATTTTTACTACTCAATCTTTCTCTAAAGCTTAGTAATATCTCATACATGTTTAGTATATTCACTTCTTGGTGAGTTTGCAAAGAGGATTGAGGATTTGTGACCAGCACACGAAAGTCACACAAAAATCTCATTATAGTCACTGTGTCATGAGGTTACACTCCCGCTCATGACCAGCCACTCATACCCGAGCATAACCATCATTAGGACATACTCCTACCACATTGTAGGTATAACATTGTTGAACAAAAATTGTAAAATCTAATTTGTATGTGAAGATGGGTACTAAATGTAAGTGTAATTGCTTAAGAAAAAATTATCTGTTTTATTTCTGACTTCTTTTCATTGAAATTTAAAAGAATGGTATGATTACTGGTCACTTACTTTTCATCTCCATGACCAAGTCTACCTCTGTCTCCACATCCCCAAGAATAAACTTCTCCATCATGCGTCAATACAAAATAGTGTCTTCCATAAACAATAGAAGCTACTTGAACAACTTTTATGCCAGCAAATTCATTGATAAATGTAGGAACCTAAATTATAAAACAAATCAAAGAACAAGGATAAATATTTTTCAAATTTAAAGCAACTAGCTGAAGAGTTATTTAACAATAAAAATATAGTACCGTGTTTCCGGTAGTATACACCACATTGTAATATTTATTAGAGAAATAAAACAGAATCATTGTATGGTGGGCCCACTGAGAAGGAATAGATGGAGAGAGTGCAACCCTATGACCCCAATACAGCAACGATACCATGTGACCTGGGGAGCAATTTCGAATTGATTGTAACCGTTGAACGAACTTTTCATTAGCTGAAGCCATGAACATTTATAAACAAGTAATTGAATGAGGGAAAATTTATATTTTTAACAATGGTACACTCTTATTTTATTACCAATTATCAAGGTAATCCACATCAGGAGGTTCAGTGACTTTTCACAGGTATGTATGAATGTTTATAATATAAAAATAAATAAAAAGTAAAAAACTGATGCATTCAATGAGTACAGTATATCCCAGTGTTGTTTATAAATTTTTGGTTTTCGTACTGATTTCATCTATAAATGTAATGAAATATTGTATTTCATGAGTGCAAATAACTTTTTAGTTCCATCAGAACACTTTTTACACAACTAGAAATAATTTTATCGGCTCTCAAGTATTTTGTGCACATTTGCTTCGTTGGCAAATAGCCTTCTCGCCAAGCTCCTGTAAACAGAAGATACGATTAAAACAAGTTTTGGATTTGGGAAGTAAGATTTATTTCCTTAATGATTTAATTTGAAAACTAGTATGCATTCGTATGAAATAATTTTAAAACATTAATTATAAGACATTGGAATCATTACTTTTTAATTCATAACACATTACTTTCAATTCATAACATAACATATTACATAAAAATTTGAACATGCCTGTCATTTCAAGAAATACTAGAAAATATCAAAATACATGAAAAATGCATAATTACATATATTTTAAAATCCAGGTGGAGGGGCGGGAGCAATTGAATCCCCTGATTGCCCAAATAACAAGCCTGTACACTCAAATCTGTTTTGGGGCGGTCTTTTTTTGTGCGATTTCCTTTTTTTTTTGTGCAGCATATAAAATTCTGAATCAGATTGGGACTTAATTGATGAAATTATAGTCAGCAAAATGTGTCTGACACTTAGCAAAATTATCATCATTGGCGAAACTTGGAGTTCCATTCGGCAAAATGATAGTCATTTGGATAAATTTGTAGCCATTCAATGAAATTTTTGGATATCAATTCAGCAAAAATTTCATTTGGCAAAATTTGGAGATCTATTCGGCAAAATTTGGAGTTCTATTTGGTAAAATTTTCATTTGGCAAAACTTGGAGTTCTAATTGGCAAAAATTGAGGTTTGGTTCGGCAAAATTTGGAGTTCTATTCGGAAAATTTTCATTCGGTAAAAGCTGGAGTTCTATTCGGCAAAAATTGGGGTTTTATCCAGCAAAATTTGGAGTTCTATTCAACAAAATATCATTCAGCAAAATTTGGGGCTTTTTGATAAAACATTATTTGACAAAATTTGGAGTTCTATTCGGCTAAATTTGGAGTTAAATTCAGAAATTTTTGAGTTCTACTGGGCAAAATTTTCATTTGGCAAAATTTGGAGTTCTATTCGACAAAATATTATTTGGCTAAATTTGGAGTTCTATTCGGAAAATTTTCATTCGGTAAAATTTCGAGTGCTATTCTGCAAAATTTGGGGTTTTATTCTGCAAAATTTGGAGTTCTATTCGGCAAAATTTTCATTCGGCTAAATTTGGAGTTCCATTCAGAAAATTTTCATTCGGCTAAATTTGGACAGGTTGGGGGTTTTGTTCGGCAAAATGTGGAGTTCTATTTGGCCAAATTTGGAGTTATATTGGACAAAATATTATTTCGTAAAATTTGGAATTATATTTGGCAAAAATATTATTATTCGGCAGAATTTAAAGTTGTTCTCGACAAAATAATCATTCTGATAAATTTTTAGTACTATTCGGCCAAATTATTATCATTTAGCCAGATTTGTAGCCATTAGGCAAAATTTAGAGTTCTATTCAGCAAAATTATCATTTGGTAGAATTTGGAATCCTACTCTGCAAAAGTATCAAGATTTGGCTAAATTTATAGCCACTTAGCCAAATTTGGAGTTCTACTGGACAAAAATATCATCATTTGGCTTAACTTTGAGTTCTATTCCACAAAATTATCATTCGGAAGAATTTGGAGTTGTGTTCGGCAAACTTATCATTCTGCAAAATTTGGAGTTCCATTCGGGAAAATTTGGAGCCATTAGGCAAAATTTGGAGTTCTGTTCAGCAAAATTTAGAGTTCTTTTCGGCAAAAGACCAAGATTCAGCAAATGTCCACATTGCCTGGGACGACAAATCTACTAGAGTGTCATTTCCGCTCCCACCCGCAGTCCTCGTTTATAGCCCCGACTTCATAATTAGCGTTTTTGCCTAATAAATATCTAATGCCAAAAGAGCGATTGTGTGCCAAAATGCGACAACTTCTCAGTCGAACTAGTCACCTGACCTGGGAACATTGCTCTTTTCAAGCTTATCCCACTGAGACATTTGCTATCACTCCCTCTTTTAGTATTACTGTTCTAAGGATGAGCTACATTGTTATATATTAGAGAAATAAAACAGAATCATTGTATGATGGACCACATTGTAATATTTGTTACAGAAATGAAACAGAATCATCTTATGATTGGTATGCCCCTTATCCATCATAAGCGCTGCACCTGAAGTTAAGGAACTTAAAAAGCCAAATTGTTTTTGTTAGTTGTTTTTTGAAGAAAACTGAAATTCAATAGAAACGGATTTCATGCTCTAGAGTTTTTCTTTTGTTATTTTTTTTTTAAATAGAATTACTTACACTTCAGGACCCTAAATCTGCCAACCACAGACTTTGCCGAATTTCGGATCACTGCCAAAAATCTTGACATTAGGGATATAAAAATAATGAGTGATAGCCTTAATAGATGTTTAAAGAAGTTATAAACTTTTGTTGAAATAATTACGTATATACTGTCCTAATTTACAGCACTTTAGTCCAAAAAACGATGGTTAAAACTGGAGAATCCCCCAAGATTCTTATTCCTGAGATAAAAGTTCAGAAAAATTTTCCTGAACTACTCTCGAAAATCTGGACATTTTCCCTGATTTCAGATCAACCCTTTTAACTGAACATTAAAGACATAAATACTCACAAATTCTGACAAAATTTTATACGGTTTGCTCGTTTATTATAGACTTTAATTGTAGTAGAAGCTTGACTATGAATGTGCGAGAAACATTGAATTCTTAATTCATCAATTTTTCGCATAACTGAATGCTTGGAATTTAGTTAGTTTAAAAAAATGTGTGTGAAATAATGCTACAAGAAATTCAAAACAAAAATTTTGTTCATTTCAATTCAATTAAAAGCAACAGTTAAGATATAAAAACATATCACAGAACCTAATCCGTTCCAAAATTCTGGATTGCAAATATAAAACAATTTTAAAATTAAGATTAAAAATTTGTTACATTTCCAATCATTTTAAAACCACTAATTACCTTTTGTTTGTCCTCTTTTAAGAAAAGTTCATTATCTCTGACTTATGGTAAATGATAAAAAAATAAAAATAAAAATAATTAATTAATTTAAAAAAAAAGGTATGTGCCGCTGTATCTATGTCTTTAAAACAACTCACATAATATAAACCTAACTAATATCCACAAAATCACAAAGTTTTACAGAAGAAATCAATACGTCTAAAAAAATTTATTAATACTGAAACATAAAATGGCTCAAGTACAAATCATATGGTTAAAGTATATGAATGTCTGGAAGATATACAGTGAAGCACCGTTTATATGTTTTTGAAGGGACTGTATGAAAAAAGCGTACAAACAAAAAAACGTATAATAGGTATAGGTTAATGTGTATTAGACTTTGCAGGGACCAATTTTAAAAACGTATAATTGATAAAAACGTATAAAAGAGAAATGTATAAACGGTGCTTTACTGTACATACAGTTTTATGGGCATTTTATAATAAAATTAATTGAATAAGTAATTGAAAAAATAAACTCATTTCTAAATAGTGAAACTTTTATAAGTGAAAGATGCAAGGAAAGAGGGAAAATTTGACTTATCAAAATTTTAGCTTATTAAAAATAAAAAACAAACACAGAACCAGAAAATAAAACTAAAATGTTACTACCGATATTTATTAACTTTATATCATTAGCAAAAGAATTAGTAAAATAACTACAAAAAAGGTTACACATACATTAAAATTTTTGTGTGCAAGTAGGTACACATATTTATATACTTGTACAGTTTATACAGGCCAAAAATAGGTCCTCATTCTTTAAAGAATTCTGTAAAAATACATTACTTCTCAGCATCAAGTTACTGAAATAAATATCCTTTTGATACATTTAACGCATCAAAGTGAGAATCAGGAATGTTAAAATAAATTTCTACGAAAACACCAAACCAAAAAAAAAAAAACTTTGCCATCAACTAATATGATATCAATGAAATTTGTGCTCAAAGGTATGATTGTTTTATTCATTTTCTTTTTTTTTTTTTTTTTTTTTCAAAAAATCTGCTTTTAATTTTTAGTTCTACATTCAACATCGTAACCTCTTTTTATGCCCTCCCTCAATGTTCAGGAATCAATGAATTGAAATACCCTGAACACACTTGCTTTTTGTAATAACAAAGTCAAACCCTCTTTTGGAAAAAACCAGCAGCTTGGAAGACAAGACATTACATTTCCTTCAAAAGAAGAGAGAGACTACATCCCTGAAGATAAAATACCAGAACTAAATAAAATAAGTATAATTCACTGTTAAGGGTGCTCTTCACTGAGAGTCTGAAAGATTCGGATCTAATGTTAACCTACGGGGAAAGTTGGAGCTTGTTTTACAAATTCCTGTAAAGTTTTCGGATCCGTTTTTTTTTCTGAGTATTTTTCAAGACCATGTCTGTTTCTTTTAGTTTTTACTTTTTTGATGTGTCAATTCTCCGATTTTTTAAAATTCGAGAAAAAATGAATTTCTTCGAAAACGAGGTACTGTTGGACATTTCGCTCTGTAAAACATCTGCAACTCGTGCTATCGAAATTTTAAGAACGCCCTGACATGCAAAATATTTCCAGCTCTCTTTTGAGATCTTGTTTGAAATAATGCGACCATTTTTTAAACAAATATCATGTTCTAACTATTGAAAAAAATTACAAAATACGTTCACTTTTTGCATTCGCTCCGCCTCCTATAAGTTAACTCCCCTTTTTGAGGGGTGAACACTAATGGGGTGTAAGATTTATTACCCTCTCATTAGTCCCCCTCAATGACCTTCGCTGGACGTCCTTTCTTCTTTCCTCTTTTCCTAAGGCTTTCTTGAAGAATCAAGTGCTTTTGAAAGTGAATCGATGTAGATGCGTGCTATTAGCTGTTAAATTAGCAACATCTGCTCTTTTTCAAATTAGTGGTTTGAAAAGAAACAGATTTGAAAGGGATATTTCTAAGTTAAATTGTTTATTAACAATATAATGAACATTGTTACAATGCTTTCGAATGCGAAAAGTTGTCATTTTTCCCTTCCAGTAGAAAAATATTTTTATATATAGATTAAATCGTATTCCAGATACTAGGTATTTTGCATCGTTTTACATGTGTTTTATGTTACTACAAATGTACACACATAAAGTGCTTTCCACAGCTCAACAAACATTTTTGAAAATAATTTGTGTCTTTAAGAGCCAGACTCATAAAATTTCTTTAGAAGGTAGATATACATTGAACATGTAATTCATAATATACAGTAAAATCCATCGAATTTCGGAATCGGGATTGGAAATTTATTTGGTTGAAACAAGTATTTCGTTGCATTAGTATGCGTTGTAATAGGATTTTACTGTATTTCTCTTTAGAAAATTCCTAAGGAGGAAAACGATGCATAATTTGACCCCAAATAGAATCGTGAAACGTTTCTTATGGGGTCGCAATATTACTCCTTCTTTTAAGACATGTACGATATTATACCGTTTTTTAAACATTACGTGAGAAACAAAATAGCATAATTTTTATTTTCCAGCGCAGCAATGCGAACCGTGGTTAATTTTATTTTTATTAAAGACTATTTCCTAGCTTACATTTTGTGTCATAATTCCTGCGTTTTACCCCAAATTTTTATTTATTGCCAGAAACAATGAAAAAAAAAAGTTAAAACACTTATTTTTAATTAGCTGTTTTGGAAATAGCTTAAACATATGGATATTGTGATTAACTGCAGATTTTGAGTGTTTTAATCAAGCAATCATGTACTTGTGTTATTCCATACTTTTCAGAGCGAATCAAGCTTGTACAAATAGTATTTACAATTTAAAAACATGTTTTATATTTTTTGAAGTACGTTGCTTAAATATTATTTCTCCAACAGTGCTATCATTTTTGGAAAACTACTAAAATTCAGGACAATATTTATTCTTCCAGAAAAAAATAAGTTTTTTTTTTTTTTTCTTTTGAGCAATTGCGAATGCTTATTATCCTTACTTGAACAAAGCTGATGTTGCTCTGATTTTTCAGATTGTCATGATGACAAGAATAACTCTAGCTCGTTGTTTTAATATTTACTAAGAAGTCAAATTTTCGTCGCCATGGTTACTAATCGTTTGTGTTCATTCAATGTTTAACTTAAGTAGATTTTACTTTTAAAAGGGGGGGGGGTGTAAAATTACATTTCAGGAAAAAAACATCAATGTGGATGAAATTAAAAAGCAAAATTTCATCCAAATACAAAATTTCCAGATTACTAATACCGACATTCAAGACTGACAAGAAAACAAAAATACAGAAGGCTTTCTGATGTCTTCAGAAAATTTTCACAATAGAAATAGTTTTTTTTTTTTTTTTAAACTTTATAAGAATTTGGAAGCTGTATTTTTGGAGAATAAAAATACTTTTCAAAAACATTTATTCAGTTGCGGAAAACATTCCTTACACCAACATACTCATTAAATACATAGAAAATCATGAAAAACATATTAGCAATTTAATATGATTCGGTTAATATAAAAAAACACACCGTGGTAGAATTACTGAGCATTGTATGTATTAGTTTTAATGACGTTTTCAGCCTTATGTTGCTGACAAAGCTAACTAAGATGTGAACAATATAGAATGAAGGTTACAAGTTTTCACTGTTTTCTATTTTCATTCTCAGAAGCTAGATCAGCATTTTAATACAATGTAGAAAAAATTAATTACAAGCATAAAGGTTTTCAGGTCACATAAGCACCCCCCCCCCCCTTCAAAAAACATCATTAAAGATCGTCTTAAATTTCGTTTTTATGGCTTTAATTTCAAAAAATTTCGGGAAGGGAGTTTCTGAAAAGTCCTTCTTTGACCATAAAAAAAAAAGTCGTCTAAAATTGCATTTTTGGAACTTTTATTTCAAAGACCTGAATGTCCCCAACGTTACTAAAAATGGCCTACAATCATGTTTATAACACTTTGAAAATTTTGCCTCCCCCCAACATCACACTAAGACTGCGTTTTTCGACTATTTCGAAAAATTCCGGGGAAAGCTTCCGAACTCCCCGTTTCCTAACATAATTGAAGAACCTGAAATTGTGTTTTTGGCGTTTCAAGTTCAAAAATTTGCTGGTGGAAGATCACAGGACCTCTTACTTACTTCCAAATACTACCAGAGTTCGTCTAAAAGTGCATTTTGAAAATTTTATTTTCGTGAAAATTAAAAGGCATAGCCCCCAAACAGAGTGCTTGGGAAAATAGGGAGTACTTCTGAGTAAATAGTATGCTTACGATAAAGATCATGTTAATTAAATATAGAAATGGTTCCCTCTCCTAAACAAGAAGCTAAATCCTTTCTCTCGCTGTATTTACATATTATTAGGAATTAGGAGTCAATAGAATAGAAAATGTGGGATCTCAAAAAAGATTTTTGTTCTATACGAATGAAAGTTACTTGATAATCATTTGATTAGAACATTCATTTTATTCTGTGACTGAAGACACGATACGATAATTTTTCGGCACAGAAGTGCGTAACACAGAACTTAAAAAGAAAAAGTTTGTCTTGATTTTTTTTTTTTTCTTTTTAAATTGTGAACCCTTACTTGTACTTATAATTGCTTTCCTAAATGTAAGCTGTTCATTTTCATTTTTGTTTTAACTTTATATATTTCCTGCAAATCTGTTTCTTGCCCTTTTTTTATTTTTTATTATTGATTCATTAAATGCAAGATGCATGAAAACGAGGCAGAGCGATAAAAACTTTAAAATCTGGCAGAGGGAGGCGTTGAGATTTTTTTTCACCTAAGTATTTCGAGTTTTTTTTTTTTTTTTTCAGGCAGATATACATGTAGGTAATATTTTCGTGCCTCCTGAGAAAAAGGACAACCCTTAATATTTATTATGACAACTAACGAGGATCAGACACTCACAAGACTTATTAGGAAATTTTAATAAAAACTCAATGTGTTGAAGTAGAAGCACTATATACACTATATGACCAAAGCATTGGGACACTTTCAAAAATTCACATTTTTAGGGATTTCTCGAGAAATAATAGACCAATTGCTCTATAATTTGTTTCGCATAAAATGTATACTCTAGTTGTCATTTTCCAATAAAAATTAAGTCTGCTACTCATTTAGGGGACCGACAACAAATTGAGGAAAAAAGTTTTTTGATCATTTTTCATTGCAAATTGCTGGGAATAAGCTATAATTTTCAGAAATGAGTTAAAAATCTATCAAAAACTTATTTTTATATTTTTGTGAAAATATCTCTTATACCCATGGAAATATAAGCATTTCTTCCGAAAATGCAAAAAAATTTTGACGGTTTTCGCCTCATATTACGCAGAGTATTTCGTCAAACGTTACTAAACTTTTAGAATATTTGACAGCATTTTAGAGAAACATAATAATAAAATTTGAAGTTAAAATATTGAAAATTTGATGAAATATGAACAATTAAAGCTATTAATTTTTCACTGCGCATGCACGAAAGATAGCAATTTATAACGTTCATAATTCAAAGCTCAGATACATCCTACAATCCATGAAAAAAATTCCACCGCAATTTCTTTAAATTTTAAAAAGTTATCAGCGATCTAATGAGCCGAATTTCTATAATTCTAGGATAGGCGACGAATGGTAAGGGATTGTTAGCAAACTGGCAACACTTTCCTGCCACCGTTAGAGTGATTCATGATAAGAACGGATTATTTGTTGCTGGTCCCCTAAATGAATAGCAGACTTAATTGTTATTGGATTTGACGTCTGGAGTATACTTTTCATGAGAAAAAAAATTACAGAGCAGAGAGCAATTGGTCTTTTATTTCTCGAGAAATCCGTAAAATTGTGAATTTTTGAAAGTGTCCCAATATTTTTGGTCATATAGTGTATGTAATACCTCATGTATTTTGCCGAATTTAGTAACTGGGAATCTGAAACTCTAAAAGTGCTAGGTTTAGTTTTATTCTAAAATTTCAACGCAAGATAGTTTACAAACATTGAGAGTGGGGGAAGGAATGATTTTTGCCTTTGAGCTTGGAGCAGGGTGAGCACCCCTGCATACAAACAAAGATCACAGAAAAATCTTTAATTTTTCAAATTCAGGAAATCCTTATCCGTAGCCGTCCGTGACTTTGCCGTTGTTATGCTCAATTTGAAAGAACTTTCACCATAACAACCCATTGAGAAATGCTATCGTAGCCTTCTCATCTACATATAAAATTAGATAAATAAATAAATATTTTTTCAAAAAGAAAAGGATTCAAAGATAAAGATTAGGGGAATTTTCTGGTCACCAGTGGTGAGAAAAGGCAATTATAGTAGCCGCATTTTTTTCTATTCGCCACTGCATTTGTAAAACAGATAACTAACCAACAAAGTAGTATTTAATTTAGCACTAAAATAAAAATATTATCAGTTCAAATAAAGGTTAATGTAACTAATTAGTGGCATTAATGTTTATTGTACAATCAAGTATTAACTATGCAAAGAGGATCTAGTTTCATTTTTAAGAAGAATGTTTTCTGGCAACTTGGATGGGGTTGGGGAGAGTGGCAAACAGGCAGAGGAAGCGAAAAAATTTCGCCAACCGATAACTAGTTAGTCCCCAGTTTTATTCGGCACTCGAATTTTCAAATATATTAAGTAGGATCATCCATTTTTAAAGAATATTTTTTGGTTAGAATTTGGAGTTCATTTCGTTAAAATTCAGTGTGGTCATGCAGGCTATCTTTTTTTTCCTTCCTTTTTTGAAATCATCAATTTTCAATAACGAACATTTTTCTAAAAATAAAACGAATTTATGAATTTATTTATTGCAAATATTCATTCATTCGTTAATTTTTCCTAGATGAGATCTGAAACCGTATTAATGGGGGAAAAAATCTTTGTTTCAAAATTAATTTTAGCGCGAATACAAATAAATTAATATCACAAGTAGGATTGCAAAATGCGCGGCAATGTAAAATTTCGCGCCTTTTACATTGAGTTATTTTTCTTTTACTTATGTAGTCAAGACTCAAGAGGGAAAGAACTAGAATTTCCTTGGAAGGGTCTGTAAAAAGCTGCGGTTTCATTTCGCCGACAGCTATACCTCCCTTGACTTGCACAGCAGGGGGAGCGTCCGGTCTGTCCCCCTGCAAAATGTGACAGGTCACATGATCCACACTTTCATCGGTCACCGTTCGTTCTATTGGCTGTTGAAGTGTCAATCATTTCACTGATGTACACTGCTTTCGTTTAAAGAAACTGCCCATTTTCAAGCGACATCGTTTTTCTTCCCCACTGAAGAGCAGCCTTAACAAGATTTCATGTGCATTTTTAAATAAGTTAATTCAAATTATTTGAGCTTAATGTGATTTTAGGTTTTGTTTTGTGTCTAAAAATGTGGTAATTGCTTCTTGTTCATTCCCAAGAAAAAGTCCTTTGAAGAAGCAAGTGCTGCACTGAAATCTGCATCTTTTCTGGTTCATATCACAGTAAGGGGAAATGAGTCATTTTCTCTAAACTGGAAAATACTTGTTCTTGCTCCAAAAATAACAATTAACTTGTATAGAAAAAAAACTGTTGCTAGAATGCTTTAACAACATGTTTTATATAGTAAAATAAACTAAAACCAAACTTTCTATTATTATTATACATTTAAATAACTTTTTTACACGATAAATGTAATTCCCCTGTGTGTCCCTACTTCCACCTTAAAGCAAAATTAGCTCTAAAGATTCAAGAAGCCATGCATATTTGTAAAGAATCTGTTGTTTAACCTATTAACAGCTGTTATGCAATGTTGTAAAATAGAAAAATAAAGACTTTTTAAGCTTTGTACCAATTGAAAAAATAGCAAAAAATGTCCTTGGATTTTTTGTCATTCCCCTGTCAAAGAGAGAATGGATTTTTCTTACATCTGGTAATAGTTGCATTAACACATACTATAGTCCCTGAATTCTGGCCTCATTACAGAAATAATTGTAATTGGTTCTTTTTGCAAAAATGCATGGAGTCAAGTATAATTAGGTAACTTCAAGTTAAATCTTGTTAAGTATTTTAGTGACAGTCATTACCCTGTCTCTGACAATTAATTTAATTTTATAATAATCACTCAATGAGTGATTGACTCTTGTTTGTATCAAGTTTTTCGATCTTACTTTAAGCGACATTGATTTTTGTTGTTTGCAGTTATGACAATCTATAAGTTATTTTTAATTTTTGTCATTCCCCTGTCACATGCAAGGGAAACAAATGACCACAATAACTACTTTTTGCACACAACCACATTGGATATTTTTTAATTTCAAAATAAATGTGTTTCCTTTTCCCACAGAAATTATAATAGCCTCAGTAAAATACATTATTCTCTCTAAACATCATTCCCCTGTCAAAGTGAATGTCATTCCTTGCCCTGTCTAAATTGCACTATTTATGGAAAATGACTCTAATACCAGATACTATCCACTGTCTCTTCCCAACATTGCAAACTTGTGAAAGGGGGAAAAAGTTTCAGAGAAAAAGCTGGATAGAGTTAAAGAATATTTTTAAGTAATTGAGAAAAGGGAAATTTTTTTCAACTTATAGATTTAGCAAGGAATGTTTTTTGTTCATGTTTGAGTCATGACTTCTTGAATACTTGAACTCAACAAAATTCAGCTTACCACAACTAAATAATATGCATTCTCTATTCACTTAGGCAGGAGGCAGGAACAAACCATCACTTGTGTCTTATCAAACATTTTGACTCAAAAAAAGTTCTGACTTTTGAAATTCTACTGTTTACCAAATTATATTACATTCAAATTCAGTTTCACAAAAAAAAAAAAACTTATGTAATTTGATACAGTAATTATTAACAAGTTATTCAAACTATCTGAGCCATTGAAGCAAATAATTAAAATACAAAAACAACATTTTCATATTTTTGGATAACCATAAAAACAACAAAACAAATAAAAAAAAGTCTTACTGGTGCACGAGATCGATACATAACAGAGTACAACTTCCCATATTTATTGAGAAAAAAAATAGGATCAAAACTGCTTTGTACTTGAGAAACTGTTAATTCTGAAAGTGTTTCACTTTTAGTTAAGACAGAAGCTTCCTCTTTTGGAGTCCATCCAAAAGCCCCAAGGCAATAAACATCATGCATTTGAGAACCTTCCTACAAAAACAGTAAAATTATACATCTACAAAGCATGTGTGGTAAAAAAAATATTGAATAAATTAAAATATTTCAACAACTTCTCATACATATGTTTCAAAAAAAGTTTTATTGTAGTTCTTCTTTAGTTCTTTTATTTATTTATTTATTTATTTTTTACAAGCACACTATTAAACATTTTCAAGGATCAGCATACCAAGAAATGTTACACTAAGTTTTTTACTTTATTCAAGAGTTAACTTTCCTGGTAGAAGAAACAGGGTTGCTTTTCTTTTTTTTTTTTTTTTTTTAGTTTCAAGATAATTTTCAAGACACATAATTAGCAACCAATAATACAGGAAATATGTTTTGCACATAAAACCTTACAATACAAATTGTAACTTGCCAGTTAGATGCAAGGCATGCAAAGTTTAAGAAACTATGTTATTGTTAATTAAAAAAAAAAAGATTAGGAGCATTATTTACTCTGCTTTTACCGCCACCTACCTAATATTTTAACTACATACCTGCCAACATCTACTGGAGAAAAATCTAGTATACTATTATGAGAGATTTTTCATTGCTATTTATATAGGTAAGAATACGGGTTTCTTATAATCCTTCTTAGTACAACCAAATGCTCCTTACATCATATAGGACGTATATTCATTTGTCAGTTATTTCATTCACAATCCATCATTTAATAATTCATTTAAATTGTTATTCATTAACTATTTTATTCATTCATTTTTCTCATATATTGACTTATTTATTTATTCATTTATTGTTTTATTTCCTTTTCATTTATTCATTCATATTTCCCATTTACTCATTTATCTGATCAAAAATAACTTTAACAATGGAATAGAAAATGTTTTATTAGAAAAATATTTTATTTTTCACTTTGCCCCATGAAAAAAAGTGAAAAATTTCCATCTTTTTTTTTTTTTTTTTTTTTTTGAAGGTACAAATTTACTGCCAGAAATAAAAAGTAATTTTCAATGCAAGTTTTATCACAAAATATATTGTTCTTTCTTTATGAAACCATAATTTTCAGAATGAATTTCCAATTTGTTCCTTTTGAAAATAGTAAGTTATCTTAACTATTTTCCTTTGCCTCACATTCCAGTACTATTAGAAAATTACACTAAAATTTATCAGAAAATTTTCCCACTGAAAATATCACTTTCAATGAAACTTGTATCGTTGGCTAATGAATTTTTGTCACTCTAGGATTTTTCACCTTCATTTCTGTTCAAAGAGTTGGAAATTCAAATCAATTAAAAGCTTTTTGAAACCATATCACTTGGAATGACTAAAGTATAAAACTAGATATAAGTTTTAGGGAAGCATTGCATACTGTATTTTACTGCATATTATCCATAATGTCATATAATCCACAGGTCCCCCCCCCCCAAACTGTCGACAATAGTATTCGTCCACATTGTATTCAAACACTTTATGAATAAAATATAAATGATTTCAGTAGTCTTTCAATTCATGAAATATTTTTGAAAGTAAATATTTGAAATACAACATCTTTTCATTGCTTGGGAAATTAATTTGTAACGTTTATGCCTTATTCCTGGCTGATTTAGTGCTTTTTATTGACACCTAAGCAGTTTCAGAAATTTTTCGTGCCCAAAACTACAAGTTCGTTTGTGAGGGGAGGGGCATCCTTCAGAATGACCCCCCCCTAAAATGGTAGTCTGTATCTGTTGGTGTTAAGGGAAAAAAGCACAGATAATCCGTGGCAGTGTATAATGCACACCTCATTAATTTGACTTTTTTAACAGATAATCTAAGGATTATACGCGAAAAATATTATTGTTAATTTTTAAAAAAAGATTAGGAGAATTTTTCGCTATTCACTGAAAATTTCATTTTATTGTGAAAACCTTAGGAAAAATTAAAGTATAGTCGAGTCCCGACTTAAGCGAGGGATGCGTTCCAAGACTCCTTGCGTAAGTTGAAATTTCGCGCTTTGGAAAAATATATGCATACAATTTTTTTAAAGCATACGAAATACTTTTAGGCACTTATAACACCCCTCAAACTGCTCGAAAGCATTCCTTAACCATTACAGTTTCTTCCATAAAGATCTAAACTTTTACTGTATTTAAAAAATAAAAAAACTGTTATTCAACATGAAATACTTAAGATGCACAAATTGAATGACCAATGGGAATAAAAGATATAAAATAAAACAACATGGTATGCACTGCATGCAGTAAAATTAAAATGATGCACAAAATAGTACTGTAAGGTAGATACAGTAGCAATATTTACGAGTTAAAAAATGAGGATACTAGTGATGATTTATGCTCCAAGATCAGATCGTTATTCTTATCAAATACATTTTTAAATACGCTTCACCTTTTATATAAAACGTTTCAATTTGTGGCTACATCTCCTCTACCTGATCTTTTTATTAATCTACAATGCAAGAGCGCGCGTAGCTTCCATTTTCATAATTTTTACTTTGCTAGACTGCTGTGCAAGCTTCAATATTGAAACTAAGTTCTAAAATTTTACGGACATCTTTTTGTTTTGACTTTTAATTGTACATATGGAAGATTCACTCATACTTATTGTTGCGGTACCTTCGACGTTTTGTATATGTTCAAGCATATCGAGAATCTTAGCCTTTTTAAATTTTTTTTTCAGAAACTTTCTTTTTCTTCACATTTCCAAACTTTAGATGAAGGTGACACTAAGGTGCCATTATGGTTATTTGATGCACTAGACTAGTTAGGCGTGGGAACTTTGGCTGTCAGTGATGCTCAAAGGGACGTAATAACATTCACGAAATCAATATTTAGTAGCCAATAACGAAGCTGATACTTCCTTCTAAAAAATTCATGTTGTGGGAGAAAAATTTGCGTTAGCTCTAAAATTCGCTAATCGTGAAAAATTCGCGTTATAGCCATTTCGCGTAAGTCCAATCCCGTTGTAGCGGAAGTCGACTGTACTATTAGAAAATTACACTAAAATTGATCAGAAATTACTCTCACTGAAAATACCACTTCCAATGAAACTTCTATTGTTGTCGAACGGATTTTTGTCACTCCAGGATTTGTCACCTTCATTTCTGTCCAACAAATCATTTAAAAGTTTTTTGAAACGATATCACTTGGAATGACTAAAGTATCACTACACATAAGTTTTAAGGAAGCATTGTGTTACTACAGAAAGTCCCCCTTCCAAGTTATTATTCAATTTCCATACATTTGCTTGGTTTAACTAATAAATTAACTGCTGGAGAAGTGATATGTCTTTCTAGAATGATCACAATACGTGTTCTGACCTTGCAAAGGCTTCTTCTCTTTACACTGTCAATAAGATGGAGGGTTTTTTTTTTTGTCAAAATGGTAGTCTGAAAGCCGAAAAATGTAGATATTTCAATCCACTATAATATTAAAATTTGTTCGCGTCCGTCTGTCTGTCTGTCTGAAGATGGATCTTCTCGAGAACCGCTGCGAATCGAGAGTCAAACGAGATACTGATCAATTTGAAATTTTCCAAAGGAAACAATAGGACCAATCTCGTAATTGTGGGACTTCAATTAGCGGAGATATTAATTAAAACGTTAATTAACATAACATTATTCAGGAATTTTTATTTCTTTCCTGTTGCCATTTTGCATATGCGTGAGCAAGTAAAATTCTAATAATTGTTTTAAAAGAGATTTTTTTTGGCTGTTGTCCAAATCTTTAAACAACGTTTCCATCTAGAATTTCATTTTAAATTAGTTTAAAATTGGTTGCTCTATTCGTACATAGACTTTATTTTATCGTCTGTCCATTTTTTACATTCAACGTTTTTAACTCTTTTCAGCATATGAAAGTTGTTTCTTTAGCTATGTTTATTGATTGTAGTGTAAGTTTATCATTCACCGGCCTCATATTTTGGCACACTTAGGATGTGCGACTAATTATGTTTATTTTGTTGGACTTTTTCCCGTCACATGGCTGAGTTTTCGAATTGTAATAACTCTCTTTCTCCTTCCTGTTTCTATTTTTAAAATACAGTTTATATCGTTAAAAGAACATGTTAAATTAAGATTGTTTGGATTTCTTTGTGAAACAGAGTTGAACAAAAAAGATTGTTTTTAAGGATTTTAACTAAAGCTAAATTGGAATCTGATGACTTGGTATTAAATTAATGCTTATTGGTAGTTATTTAGTCTTGGTGCTTTAGTTTCACGTAATCAACCAAAAAGTATGTGTCATTCATGTAAAAAGCTGATTGTAATTGTACATAAATAGTTCAGATATAGTCTACCAGGTGTAATTCATTTTAACGTGATCACAGATTATAGCTGATAATGCATATATTTTCATCTTTTGTGCTAATTGAAAATACTCTAACACATATCATTGATAACTATGATTAATGTTAAAGAGATTTTTGCCAGAAATATGCTCTACTGGTGTTTTGAAAACCTTGCATTACGCGTATTTATTTACTCCTTAGCGCTTTAGAAACCGATTTCAGAGTAATACAAAAACATCAATTGGACATCTCTTTCATTTTTTAAGTAGCCCGTGCAACGCCGGGCACGCAGCTAGTTTACTTTAATATGATTTGTTGGAGGTGTTAAGCAACAATGAAAGGGACTAATAAATTATCAATTAAACTTTAAAAAGGCAAACGTCAGTTTGTACTGAAATATTTTTTCCAAACCTCTCATCAAATACTATTTACCTCTCAAAAAAAAAAAAAAAATGCTTTGAAATCAATGCAAACAATCTCAACTTTTGCTATTTTTACATAATCTAAATATTATAGTATCAATTTAGCAATTACAAAAAAAAATTATAATTCTTACCCCATATTCTTGAAGGGGGGAATATGTAGAGCAGTACTGATCTAAATGAGATAAAATACAAACAGCCCCTTTCTGCAGGTCCACAAGATCATCATCTCTATCAGGAATGGGATTGGAATGTAAAAATAACTCTGTTGGACTCACATGCAGCTGTGAACTCTATATTAAGATAACACTTAATGTAGCATTAACAACTATACAAATGATGAGATATTATAACACAAACAAAATTAGGTAGTTTCACAAATAATGAAAAACACTCTACACACATGCACAAAAATGCAGATGTAGTTAGTTAACTCTGAAATCAGTATTTTTATCACCTTGAGTTCAATGAAAAAATCCCCCTTCAAGGAAAATGATAGCCCTAAAGGAAAAAATGCCTCCAAATACATTATCAACAATCTGGCAAGAAAAAGGTTGAAGGGCTTTGCTAAACTAAAGGAATCTGTTTAAATTTCTCAATGAAAAAAAAAAAGGTTAGCACAGCACCTGCTGAGATGTTGAAAATGTTCAACATTTTTGGTTTGTAGTTCTTGCTCAGTGCAAGATGCTTCATGTGGAAGCTCTGCCTGACATGTCTTGACAAACAGTGCGCCTGTTTTCACTTTCAGAAAAAGGTTAAGAGCATTTTACAGAAATTTTCAGAAATGCTTTAGGAAGATAATGAGATTTATTCTCTTTACGAATTGAAATGAGCAATATTCATACTCTTGTACAAAAGGGGCTTTTCATGCAGGGTCCATTTTACAATACAGGATGGTGCAATTCTCACAATATCTTTCCAAATCCCACTTTACAAAATCAATTTTCATGCATTCCTACAAAAAAAAGCACTTAAGATTTTGGTCAAGGCTTGGAAATTCCAACTTCAACTTTTCTCAAGTGTGAATCCTGTCATGATAAAGATTTTTGTAATTGGTTCAATATAAGGATTACAGGTTTTATTAATTATTCTATTGCTTTTATTTTAAATCAATATCAGTAAAATTTTGCTTTTCAATTATTCGTAACCATGTATGTTTTTCCAAAATGAGCTCAGTCTCCATGAGATGAACTATAAGACGATTATGAGAAGCTGGCATTTTCCTTACTTTTCATGTGGTCAGTACAGGAATATATTGCTTATCTGAACTAACTGGGACAAAAAGCAATCCAGATAAATGAAAATCTGGATAATCTGGATAGTATGGATAATAAGCAAATTAAATCCTTAAATAAGTTGACTTACCACTCATTACGACACAAAAATGTTTTGTTACAAAATTGGATAGAACTGTCTACAAGGCAATAAAAAATATCAAAACATTTTTCCACTGTATTTCTTAACAAAGTTGGTTCACAGTGTTCTGGTTTAAACACCTGAGGTAACTGAGTAAAGCATGGTCACCCAAAGGCTTTATCTTTAATCGATAAAAATAAGCGAATGTGAATAATAAATAGCTTTTCTTGCTTTCAAATTTTTAAAATTATCTATGCTAACATTAATTTTTTAAGCCCATAAATTTTATTTGGATACCTCACAGGTCTGGATAAATGATGTTATATTGTACTATCTGTAAATCTGAGATTGGGAACAAAGAATAAGATAAAGTTTCACATAAAACTTTATAAACACTCTTCTTTGAACTCATTCATGCTCAGGAGAAGAATACTGAATACTCTAAACCTACACATGAATAAATTTGAAGTGAAACATATATACTTTACTTGCTTCACTTTAACAACCAACTTCAAGCTCAATTGTATGTAATACTGCAGCCAATTATGCAATCAGTTTTGAAATAAAAAATGAGGGCGATATTTTCATCCACAAAATCAATGTTTCCCAAAAAAGTTCTATTGTTTTTTGCAAAAGCTAAAATAGTTATTCATTTAACACATGAATAACATTTGGAAAGCACTATGAATTGATAGGCATTATATTTATATAATGCCATATAATGTATGCCAATAATTCATCAAATTGTATTAAACCAGTTAAGTTACTAATATGTGTCATTAACTTCAAAAATGACGGAAAAATCAAAAAGTATAAGATTCCTGCTTTTTGCAGGTTTTTTAAAATTAATTATAATGTCATTACTAAGATTAAAGCATTCTAAAAATTCATAAATCAAATTACACATGCCTATTTCATATTTTTAGAGAGAAAAGAATTAAATTCAAATTAGAGTAAAGTTTGGAAATAAACTTACTTCGATGTCCTCTCCAATATCTATTGGCTTGTAGTTTAAAATTGATTCCACTCTTTTTAATACTGGAACTAAAGGAGCCTGTGTACCAAACTCACTAACCCTATATCAGAAAGAAAATGTTAACAAAAATTTCTTAATATATAACTAATATTTTTGACTAAGAACAAAATAGGCAATATTGCAGAATTGTATTCCATTTTGAACATTAAACATCACATAAGAAAGGCAAATACGTTTTAATACATTTCTATAAAGCTAAATGGGAAGGTCTATCTCTGGACAGGTGCAATTCTTTGTCCCAGGCTCATAGCAACCTTAGCTCAAATAACTTTCAGTTTTAGTAGCAATCCTCATTGCTTTGTTAACAAAATGAGAATTTTATGTGCAGAAATTTCTATGCTTTTTAATTAGGTGTGTTTATAAGGTTCATTCAAATGAAACCCGGTCAGTGTGTCTAACTTCACATTGGACGCTAGATGGTGTCATGAAACTGCGTGTATAGAGGTACCATCTATTGGTTGAGAGACCGACGCAAGCGCAACGTTTGATGTTGCACAGGGACAGTGTGGTTCCACACCAAAGAGAAGGGGTCACACAAATTATCTATCATCCACTACGGAACATGTCCTTGTTTTTGACCACAAGGGCCCACTGCTTGTCGAGTCCCTGGAGCGGAGAATCAATATCAATGATCAGTGCTATCAAGCCACTTTACAGAACCTTAGATGGGTCATTAAGTCGAAACAGCCAGGCATGTTGTCCAAAGGTGCCCACAGACGGTCAATGAGGTAAAGATGATTTTTCCCTAGTTTCGGTGGGAAATGCTGGAACATCCACAGTACAAAGTCCAGACCTTTCATTATGTGACTTTGATGGGTGCGTGTTACTTTCAGATGTTTCAGAGGTCAGATGTTTTTGGACAACAAGCTATTTGCAGACATCGATTCAAAATGGACAACGAAGTGTGTGACTGAGTCACGAACTGGATCGAACAGCAGCCTTCTAGCTTCTTCAAAGAAGGAATCGAACGACTAATGTCGTAAAGGGATAAATGTGCCAATAGTTTTGGCAACTATTTTTCAGTTAATAAAATTGTTAGTGTTACTTTACACTAGTGACTGGGCTTCATTTGAACGGCACTTATAATATGAAGGTAAATTTTAAAAAAATCAGCTTTCATTACCTTTCAGAGCTGATTAGGTTTAAATTCAGCTTTCATTACTTGTAATGAGTTCCCTTTAACATTATTGTTCAGTTTTGTTTTGCTTTTTTATGTTTATATTGGCGAGCCTTTGTTAAAACATGTAAAATTTTAATGACGGTAGTCATATATTATGTCTTGTCAGGTGAAATATGTTACAATGTCATTAGCATTCAGCACAAAAATTATAAACATGTGGTTAGTAATAATGGACTAATGATAAAGTGACTGCATTATTTCCAATATTTTAGATGTTTGATTTTTTAAGTTTTTAACTTTGAATGTTTTATTAAATAAGTTGAATGGAAACCCATTATGGAAAAAAAAGTTGATGAGTAGTTTTAAAATGTTTCTAAACTCTTTAGCATTTTTAGTACATTTATTGATTTTAGATAAGAAACTTAATGAGGTATTAATTGATTGATTTACAAATCAAAATTAAAGAAAACTAAGAAAAAAATCGCATAATGTCATTTTATTGTCGAATTTACAAATGTAACCCTCATTATCGCGAAAAAAAAAATATGTATAAACTTTTACAGTTTAACAAAAATATTTTTTTTTTTTTTTTAATGCCAAACTGCACTGCTTGAGACTAGTAAAAAAGTTTGGTTGTAAAATAACTTTTCTGTAGAATTGCACATACATGAATTTCAACTCAAACAAAAAGCTATATTTTAAGAGATATCCCAGACTGCTAATTCGAAAATATAACCATTTGACATACATTAATGTCACGAAAATTGCTCAGCAGTGTCGAGAAAGTACTTTATTATTAATATTTCTAATACATCTGCCTAGCAGAAATCATATTACTACAAAACTATTTTTATATACGAGGCATTGTGATTAACAGATTATTTTTCAACCTGATCCAACATAAGAATGCTGATAAATGCAAATTGATTTGCAACACCACTGAATTAGTTTGGAATGGTCTCACAAAAAGAAAGAACTTTGTATTATGGAGTTGGAAGCCTACTAATGTTTTATACATTAAAATAATGAACAAGGGTTCATGCTTGATAAAATAAAAACTAATAATACTGGGAAATGCAAAGGCTTTTGCTTCTCTATACACTATGAGCTACATTTTTGCTCAATGGTAAAAGGATAATATTTTTAAATTATGTAAAAGAATAAAATTTAAATTAGCAGAAATGAATGAGTTTAAATATTACTTTATAGAAAGCAAAATATAAGAAGATAATAATGACAGATAATAGTGAGACATACTACTTTTTATGCATGAAAACCCAAGTGGAAAGGTTAATTATTTGACTTACACACAAGTTCCTATTTGATTCTCTACTTTAAAGATAGATCCTTTTGTGCCTCCTGTTTGACCATATTTTAATAATATTAAAAAACCATTCAAAACACTAGAATTTTGTGCAACGCAAAATATTTTGCTTAGCATGAAAATGAGCAAGATGAAGGAAGAAAAACACATTAATAAAATGTAAAGGCAAAAATAAAAACTCGAGGATCATAAATAGTTTTAAATCTAACGATATTTCATACTACGAGTATGTAAAATAAATCCTTAAATAGATTATAAAATCCCAGAACGACATATTGTTATTGCTAGTAGTACCCACACAGTGCTGCCCGTTAAAAGATTCTTGATAACGTCAAAAGACAAAATTATAAAACTACAAAAGCATCATCTAAAACAGTCAAGTAAATACATTATTGTCCTTTCAATGACAAACTAAAATTATAAATTAATAAATGATAATACTGTTATTTGGTTTCAGTGAAATGTATTGAGGTAATAAAAATTATTGGTATCTAAACAAATCTACAAAACAACTATTACAACAATTTATAAACATTTATCATTTTATAAATTATTTGCCTCCTTTCATGGTACACTCAAACCTGTCTTTGTGCAGATAGAGGCTGCATGAAAAAATTGCTCAAAATTTGACTGGCTATACAACTAGCAAGACATGAGTAGCTATAAAAAATAGCTTTTGCAACTTTTTTTATTTAATGCAGTGAATAGGGACAGCATAAAAAAAGTCTCACGAAGAAAATAACCTATAACCATATAAAATAACTAGGAATTACTTTTTTTAATGAAATCAAAACACAAAGCTTGGCAGCTACTTGGAATCTCAACAAACCTTTTATAATTTGATTCAAAAAATAGACATGCCAGCATTTTTATGTACATTATTTACCTATGTTTTGAAAAGTTGGCATACTGCAAGAGGGTAAACTTTTCAAGCAGTACACACTAATACCCAAACTTCTGAAGTAATCACCATTATTGTTCGGAGTATGACAATATGCAAACTTTCTTGTGGTAAAATGGCGTAAAATTGCTTCTGTCAATTGAACATAATACATCGCACTCTTTTTATTAATACCTTGGGCAATTAGTTTCCAATTTGATTGTAATGTTTATATATTGGACAAAAGAAATTTACACAAAAAAATTACACAAAAATACTGCACAAACTTGAGTATAGATGACAAAAAATATGAAAATAACTCTTAAAATTTGTTTTGTAAGAATATATTATATAGTAAAATTCCATTTCAAACATTATAATATTAAACCACACATTAATATAAACTTTTAATGGTTTCACTTGTGCACAAAAAAATAAAATAAATAAATAAATGCAATTTTCTTATTTTTAATGACACTCAACACTTAATACAATATCTTTTTTCTTTTTTTAATGAGTGTAAATATGAAGCAATACATTTTGCACACACGAGAATTCTAACAGAGGTATCGGAAATATTAGTTTTTCAAAAAATGAGAACAGAAACCTAAGACTTAAAGTGAAACTTTATGAAAATTACCTATTATCAGTGATGCTATGCTGACTTTTCCATAATCTCATTAATAACAGGACAGCATCTAATATATAATGCAAATTTGCATGTTGAACAGCTACTTCAAGTAAAATTGCTAAAGATAGCTGCTTTTTTTCAACTGGTATATGAACACCACCACTAAAGTCTCTAAAAGAGAAGAAAAACGGAGCATGATACATCTTAATTTTCAATATAATATATACCTAAAAATTCATTTAACCTCCACCTTAAAATAAGCATAGATTTAACTATATTTAGTTGACGAGTGAAAAGTTTTGGAAACAAAAAGGAATAAAATGAGTAAAACTCACTTAGGCTTTAAAAAAATTGAAAATTTACAGGGTGCATTAGTCACGAAGAAAATGTTATTGATCTCGTTGTCTCAACAAATCAAGACTTTAAGTTTAGTCAACAGTGCTGTGTTGCAAGTAACAAAGCACAGAAAATGCTTGGGTTTATCAATCTATTTTAAATAAATGTAAGAAGGATCTTTTGAATTTGAATGAAAGTTTGATAATACTTCATTTGGAATATGCTGTTCAGCTTTGTTCTCCTTATCTGAAGAAAGGTATTTCTTTATTAGAAAAGGTTCAAAGAAAGGTTACTAGGCAAGTTAGGGGACTTTCAGATTTAGATCATGATACCAGACTTAATAGGCTTAATATGTATAGTCTGGAGCAAAGGAGGGTCAGAGGGGACATGACTCAGTTGTTTAAATTTATCAATATGAAAGAGTTTAATGGGTTAAATTTTTGCATTGAAAGAAGGACGGATGCTCATTGTTTAAAACTATTCAATTCTCTAGGAAAAGTTATAACTTCAGTAGCAAAGTGGACACTTGGAACAGCTTACCGGAGGAGGCAGTACTGAGTAAGGGGGTCGATAGCTTTGGGAGGAACATTGATCAAGGACTAACAAACTGGCTAGGACCAGCCTAGCTGGGTCCAGAGCTTGTTGCTCGTCATGACAGTACTTGTTTATCATTACTGATTCTTAAAAGTGTCTTACGCTTCAGTTAAAAGTATGGATTTGTAAAGAATGAAACAAAAAATGGGGAAGTATTATACGAAAGGAAGTTAAACAAAATTTACATAAAAAAGGTATGCAGTAAGCACAACAATCATTTTTAATTTCTTCCCCATATCAATAGTTCATTGAAAAGTTTTTACTAAGATATGAAAAGAAAAACCTTTCATAAGCTCTTAACCATTATGCAACATTATTAACGTAAGAGGTTTCTCAATGAGTGCAACTACCAAAAGTGATTCAAAATGTGTCGAATTGGCGAGGTAATTTTTTGCTACTTCAAATGCTTTTATTAACATACACTATTCACCAAGAAACACTTTAAAAAGGCCTTAAAGATAATCATTTTTATCAAAATTCACTTTTTTACTTTGATCACCCTGAGCTCAAATCACATGGTTCTATTATTTTCAAAACAGGATGAAACTTCTTTGACTTTTCCCTCAAAAGTGGTCCAGAAATTGGTACATCAATACTCTGCTGTTGTTGAAATCTCTATTCAACATCGGAATCTAAATCTCTGGATCCTGCATCTTTAACCTTTATGCTTATTTTCGTCAAAAAAAAAAAAAAAAAAAATCTGCCGTGGACAGGTAAACAGCAGTATCTGCAGAAATGAGTTTTCAAGATATTTCAAGAAACTTGTGTTGGACTCAATACTAACAATAGGGAAATGATGAAGAAAGATTTTTTTTTTAGCGGAAACCAAATAACCAAGAATATACAACAAACCTAACCTACAATGGATGACAAAAATGCAAAAGATTAAAATTGAAAAATTTGCTGTTACTCTCCAAAACCTGCCCACAGCAGAACTCTTCATTATAGCTAATGTCATTCAATGACAAAAGCATCAAAGCTTTGAGCTTTGGGGAAAATTAGGAAGTACCCTCAAACTCCATTTTATTCAAACCTTTCAACTGCTTTCAGAATTGTCAAACCTCACTGAAAAAAAACCCTGATACATAATCCATTTGATATTATTCTTCAGAGTTTATTTGGAAAAAAACACATGATATCAAATACATTCTCATAAAAATATGCATTAATGAAAGATTGACGAAACCTCGTTAAACTGTCAACCTTCACTTTTGCTATCTGTCAGCATGTCCCTGTGGTTGACGGTTTAACAAGGTTAGGCTGTATTTAGCTTTAATTACAGAACTACTTTCAGGGTAGAGAAACTTTCCGAGAAGACTGGCTTGCATTTCCTATATTTTTACATTAAGCTTTGTTGAGCATTTAAATGGGGAGGAGGGGGGTTAATGCTAATGGGAGGTTTATTTTGGAAATATTCATTGAATATGAAATGACTTCAAAAGATGGAAAATTTTCACTCCTTCAATCTACAAAGCAACATACAAAACTTACAATTCAAAAAGTTAAAAAGATGCATAGAAATTCATAATTCTTATACTCACTCAAGCACAACGGATCGCAAAAATTTTGAAGCTCTTTCAACAGTTTCTAACCATACAGATGAGACTGAATCTGTGTCAAATAAAGTTGCAGGAGGGAGAGCTCGTAAAGCTAAAAGAGATTCCATCAGTAATTCATCACACAAAACTTTATTTTCACCAAATCTCACAGCTCTTTGAAGGGAAGAAAATGCAAAGCTCATAGCAATTCTGCATCCTACTCTGGCTAGTGTAGTTAATGCTGTTTCATTTTGTGAGCTAAAACAAATCATTAATAATAAGAAAACTACAGTCACTGAGAGCTGAAACATTCAAGAATACATTAGAATACCATTTTGCATTTCACATACAAAAAACATTTTAAAAGTCCAACATATTATGAACTTCTCATATATTTCATTAGAAACAAAATAATGGAGACATAATAACAACTAGTTGTGCTGATTGTGTTCAATTTGTTAAAAATACATACATATATTTATTCAAAAATGTGAGAAAAAATCCTAAAAATGGCTCTTACACTAGAGATTATCTTGCAGAAAGAGTAGAAATTCAAATATCTGATGATACAAATAGCAAAAAGATAAAAGTAAATGATACATGTGACGTAAGAAAAAATTTATGTCTTACTTTGTTGTTTCTGAGGAAAAATTTGTTTTAATTTCATTATGAGGAATTAACACACTTGATTTTGACCTTCTTCGAGGAAAAGCTGAAAAATATCTGTGGACAATGATAAGACGATGTTTCAACTTAGATACTGATGCAGTTGAGCTAAAGGCTTCACTTTCTATCTCTCGCTGTTCAGTCTTAATAAATTCTAAACAATTTTTCAATTGTTCTGTGCCTACAAAAGTCAAAAATAATATTCAACATTTAAAAAATATAGAAAAAGAGAAATATTTTACAGAATTTCATATAAAGGAGCACATTTTAATACACAATTTGAATTCAAAACACTTAAATGTGCCCGAGGAACCAGTATTAATTTCCAGACAAAAGTCAGTAGTCATGGAAAAATAAAACTCACACATGAATCAATGAAAAAAAAAAAATGCAATTATTTTAACTAATTTACAAGAAAAAACTTCTTAAGATTTCTGCCAAAGAAGCATTTTCATTAACATTATAATAAAATTAAGTTTTTTAAAAATTACAAGCTGATTTATAACAATAACTTACTGCCTTACCTTGAAATCTTATATACTAATAAATATATTTTTCCCGTTGTAACTCAGCGTGTAGCTGTATTCAAGGAATTTTTACCAACTCAATGGTAAATCTTTACACAAACAAATATTTAATTGCTTGTTATCTAAAGATTTTTTACAGATGAATGTAACGCATTATGTCCTCTATGAAAATACAAAAAAAAGCTAACAATAGCATCAGTATAACTTCTTTACACATACCGCAATTTGGGGTAGATAAGCTGCCCTATGGTATATGCCGCACATACAATAATTTGCAAATAAAAAAAAAAGTTCATTGGATAAGCCGCCCCATCGTGCACACCGCAGAAGAGAGTCTCAAAACATGGTATCTCTTTCACTTTATATATATGGATGAGATCATTTATTATAGTAGGAACGAAATCGTAACAAGGGGCTACACTTGATAGAGTGATTGAAATGGAGTGAACTCAGTGAGTGAACTTCATGTAAAAAAGAGAAGATCGGAAAACGCTATGGTCACACAAAATACTAGTGTAGCCAGATGCTTACATCTACATTTGGTAGGATGAAAAATTTCAAATCATCGTTTTATACTTACCAGGAAACCACACAATCAAGGAAATTCGAAAAAATTCCAAACTGGTACCATGTGGAAGAGCATCGTGAAATATGTTTGTGGCACAAAAAGTTACGTGCCCTCGTGGCCCCGTTATCGGCCTTAAAGTTTGCCAAATTTTAAGTAAAGTCTCCAAATTTAGCGAGCTTCATTCGAAACCGGAATGTACGGCGCAAATTCAACATCTGCATCGGACAAGACAGCTTATTGCCATTTTTGGACAAAGTGCGTGAAAGATGTTTTAAGTAAACTCTTTACTCAGGGATTGTGGCACAGACTGCTCCATTAAAATTTTTAGGGAGTTGTTTTTAGGGGTATTCTTTTCTTGTCTGGAGGGGGCTTTTGTTTCTATGAGGCCTTCCAAGTATTGGGGGGGGGGTGTAGGACTATCGCTCTTGGAGGAAATAGGCACCTATACTTTACTTGTGTTTGTTAAAGTTCAGAACCGCTATCAAGTTTATAAAGTGAAAAGTTTTTTCAGAGAAACGACACAACTTTAAAACAAGATTAAACTTAAGTTTTATCGTATTATTGGTGATGAAAGCTGGCCCACCACTTAAGGTGGTCAGGAAGTGGCAGTTGACCCCCCTGGTATTTAAAGAAAAGGTAGTTACATATACTTGCAAAAGTGTAGTACAGTGAAACTTCTATGAGCGACCACCTCTATATGGTGATAACCTCCATTAACGACCACTTCTCTGAGGCACGGGTTTTCCCCCGCACATGGCTAATGCTATAATACCTCTGGGAAAGACCATTGAAACCTTTCATATCAACCGGCAAATCGTAAACTTCAGCATTAGAAAATATAGGAATTTTGTTAGAGAAAACTCAAAGAGAGACAACAAAAGATAAACAATAAATAGAACATAGAGCTCATACACAGACCAGTTTTCTCATGTTGACGAAGGTGGAAAGAAACCAGAATAAGGGATTAAAATCTATTCTCCTGTGGATCCAAACGTGATCTTTCTTGCTCTCTCTGCTTTGAACCTCAAAATGTCATAAAAAGGAGGGCGTGGTTTTTCAGACCCTTGGGAAGCCATGGTGGCACATGCAAATCTCAAGGCAAGTCAAGCGTGCGTCTTTCATTGAGGGAGGTTGATAAGAATAGAACTTCATTAAAAGGTTGTTTCTTGGAATTTCTCGGTTGTTTACGGGAGAGGAAGTTAGAACAGAGCATTTCTAGTTCATCAGAGTGGAAAAAATCAATTTTTCATGCCTTTGAGTAGCTCAAGAATTGGTTTCAGTAAATACATACATGTCAAAATTTCGAAAAAGTGAGTTATCTCACTCTCGAGAAACATGTAGAAGTCATGAACTTAAACGAGAAAGGAAAATCAGAAAGGAAATTAAAGGAAATTAGAGGTAAAAAAAGGTTTTTGTCTTTCAGGCACACAGAATTTGATGAGGAAAATGAAAGTGATGAAAATGCAGAATTGAGGGATACTGTACCACTAAAGCTCTCAGTACAATAAACTGTAACAGAAACAGTTAATCTTATCTTGTAATGAATGACATATTAGTAATTTACTTTTGCAGATGAAAACAAAACTAGAAACTAAAGTTGTTTTAGGATAAACAAAGAATCTGAAGCAACCGAATCTCTTCGCATATTTTAAAGCTATTAGTTTTTAAATAGAAAAATCATGTAAAAAGTATATTTTACATTTAAAATTTAATAAAAAAAGTTTCTTTATTTAAATATATTTTTATCATAATGTTTTTGATTAATATACTGCAAGAAGAAGGTAAATAACAACTATTGTGCTATATTTGCATGTTGGAAAAGGACCTCTAAGAGCGACCAACCTCCATTAACGATCACTTTTTTCAGGAACAGAGAGTGGTCGCTCTAGAGATGTTTCACTGTATTATGATAGGGGAGGGTTACGCGAGGGAACGCAGTCACCTGAAATATTTTTTTTATTGTAAAAACAATGCAAATACAATGAAACTGATTTTAAACCACCTTTCTCTCTCTCTCTCTCTCTCTTTTGGCGAATCCTCTAATCCCTAAGGTGAGTTTCATCAAACATTTTTTCTAACTATAGCAATGTGTATGTTTATGTTGCTTTTCGGTACAACAAGCATTTGCCGTGGGAAGATAAGCGTAATGTCTGCAAATTTTTCTTCTTTTTTTTTTTTGCCTCTTTGTCACATTTTGTGATTCAGCTTTAGGGTACAAGCTTGCCTATTTGGTTTTCGCTGAAAATTAAGAATGAAAAGAACATTATATTCTAACGTTTCTCTTAAGCTCATGGAATCCAAAACGCGGTTCATTAAATATCTCAAAAATTCATTTCTGCTGATACTGTACTTTAACTTCCCACAGCAGAATTGACCCGTGCCCCAGCAAAATTTTGAAGAGACGGGTCGGATAAAAGTATATTTTTGTATTTTAGTGGATTTTAAGTAGATTTTACTTTAGTACATTAAGTGTTAATTACAATATTATTGATATAATATATTTTAAGTACTTTCTTATTATTGTACTTATAAGTATTGTTACAAATCCTGTAAATAGTAATTATTGTAGTAACGTAACCTGTAAATAGTTTCCTGTAATGAATATACAACCCCTTTTCATATGGATAAAGTATATGACCCCCCTATTTTCTTTTTGTTCATTGATAAAATTTGATAACGGTCTACTATTTTTCAGAAGCGTGTGGAATATTTGAGAGATTTCTTTTCGGTTTCCTATTCCGGGCTGATGAGTACTAAAAAGCACGAAACTGCAGTCCTCGGATGGAATAACTGAGCTGGCGGAGTATTTTAAGTATTTCTGCCTTAGCACTGGCTTTAGAGCGGTAACTTATTACAAAATACCTTAGCTTTGCCATCAATCTTTGAGTTGAACCGCACCAGTGCTGCGGTCGCTCATCTGGTTTGCAAATTCTGCATTAGCTACCAGTTTGTTTGGCTCTCTTGGCTCCCTTAAGAGATTTTTCGCCTCCAGCTCATGTGTTTCCTATTCCGGGCTGATGAGTACTAAAAAGCACGAAACTGCAGTCCTCGGATGGAATAACTGAGCTGGCGGTGTATTTTAAGCAGTTATTTTATCCGACTCGAAGTCTGCAATTCAAGCTGTCGTCTCTCCAAAACCAGCAGACTCACACAGTTCAAGACTGCATTGCTAATTTGAGTATGTTACAAACCTTAGGAAAAAAAGTTATTCTGCAGTGGGTTCCGGCTCACGGAGGAATATATGGAAATGAAATGACTGATTTCCTTGCAAGAAAGGGAACGAAAATACTACAAACTTCATTAAACCCTGTCCCTTATTCCCCTATAGCAGGCATAATAAAACAAAAGATGAATTTCGACTTTCGATCCAGGCAGACTCTTCACATTTTTAAGATAAGAGTTGGCGAGAGTCTCTTCTGGCTATACCAGCCACACCTAGAAGATTCGCAGTGGTAGCTTTTCGTATGGAGACAGGACACGATTGCCTTGCAAAATATCTTTATATAGGTTCAATATCTTTTCTTCCCCAAACTGTACATTGTGGGACAGTAACACTGAAATGGATGCCGTGTATCTCAGGGAATGCGCGGAAGTGTCCGGAAACAAATACGACAGGTATTGGAAGGCCAGAAAAAAACAATAGGACTTATAGACTGACTGACCTTTTTAACTTTTTTGTTTAACATTTTATCCTTTTGGCCTGCTAGAGTTTATATTTTAACATTTTATACCATTGTGTTTTTATAATTTTACAGTTTTTTAATTTTAGATGTTACTATTTTTTTTACATTTTCTCCTTTTATATTTTAACAATTTTTAATTCTAGATGTTATATTTTATATTTGTACATTTTCTCCTTTTAAATTTTATATCTTTACAATTTTTCAATTTTACATTTTACATTTGCATATTCTACCTTTTCCTTTTTTACTTGTTACAGTTTACATTTTTATAGTATACTTTGTTCCATTTTTATATTGTACTTTCTCTTCATGTGTGCCAAGTGCTCTACGTATGTGCACTCTTGTCAATGAATTCCTATGTTCAAGTGCTACTACTAAAAATAAAATTAATATATATATATTGCTCATATGCTCTAGAATGACTTAAAACTGGTCTTGCATACAAAAACAATAAAGAACTGACACACACGAAATGGATTTTCTGAGCTTTTTTACATCTTGTTACTAATTAAAAAAGACCTTACTTCCATATGTTAAAGGGGCAGATTTTATACAAGTATTCTACATCAGTTAAAACATGAACTACAAATTTCTTTGGAGTCAGAAGCAGAGGTGGACTGGGCTACCAGCGGATGCGCCCTCAAGTCTGAACACCTTTTTTATTATTAAAAAAAATTGTTTTTTTTTTTTTTTTTTTTTTTTTTTTGGTGCAACTTCCATATTATTATTTTATTTTATTTATTTATTTTTTTTTTTTCTGGTTAACAAACCTGTGTGACTGACTTCACTTCTCGCTTTTTTTTCTTTTCTTTAAACCAATAAACCTGTGTATCATTGTTCTTTCTTTTCTTTCATTCTTTCTTTTCTTTTTGGCACTTTTTTTTTTTTTTTTTTTGAACCCTTTGGAGGTCAAGGTTGCCGCTCTCTTGCGGGACCCAGTCCACCCCTGGTCAGAAGAATGTACATAAAATTTCAAGAACTTTAATTTCAACTATCTATGTTTTTACCAATATTAAAATCCAAACTCCAAGTCTTGATGCAAGCTTTTAAACAAGCTTCTACTTCTTCTCTATCTGATTCTTCTTCCTCTGTTTTGGTTTGCTTTGATTCATCCTGTTGCTGCATTTTTATAAGATTACAAAGCCAGCAAAAACACATACCAGGATTATTACAAGCATCAGCTCTCCCGGGAAATTCTGAAATTAAAAAAAAAAAAAAAAAAATACATTTGGGGAAATTTATAATAAAGCATTTAATTCCTTAATGAAAACATTATCTGAGCAGTCCAATCTTGTTAAATCACCCCCTCCAAGTTTGGCAAAAAAGACAGTAAAAACATCATCCTGTTTAGAAATTTAATAAATTCTCTCATTAAACCGGCAATGATTTTTGATGGAAACTGTACAATCGGTATGCCAATATTACTGTTTAAATTGCCATGCAAACGGCCACATGCCACACAGGAATATTGTAAATATGTCACACACTTGCCACCATGCCTGCAATTAATATCCCTTACAAATGCATCTATATTAGCCACTAGGCAATTGCCTAGCTTTCTTATCTCTTTCAGCTGCACCTCTACTCGCTAACTATTCACTGTCTAATCCAAAGTATTGTTTAAAAAACAGCTACAGGAATTCTTAACCTGAGCTGATTGGTTTTTCCAACCCTTTCCCCTTTCTCATTTTGACACTTCCCTACTCACCACTATGGAAGCATTCATTTTTCAACTCCTTCTCTGTTCCAGTCACAGGTATTTTGAGGCTTAACCTGTGATTGACATAGTATCTTAAGTCTGCATGAAAAATTCTTAATTTGTCCGTAAAAGAATAAAAGCATAGCCAGAAGCTAGTAATTTAATGCTAATCATTTTCCTGAAATTCTAAAAACAAAAAGTTAGCCTAAGAAAACACCATTAGGGACACATATAAGCTACCTTTACTCCTGTTCGGGCATAGGGACATTTCTAGCACTCTGATTGGTTGTTCTGGATGTCAATCAAAGTTTCCACACCATTGCACTTTTATTCAGTCTTAAACACTATATTTCTAGCTTAAGACATCCACTGAATACAAATTTGTGTCGGAGAATAAGATCTTTAACTGAATATTTAATGTAGCTAAAGAAAATATCTTTGTTATTCCCAAGAAATTCAATCCTTTATAACACAAACTATAATGTACAATTTAACAACGATTTTAATAGCAAAATAAGTGGTGGCGCCCTCTCTTAGAGAATATGAAAAACTATATTTCATGAAATCACTGGAATTTGAGTTCAAATATACACTCTATAACAAAAACATTGACGCACCAAGAAGCAACCATCCGATTGCTTTGAAATTTTGTATACATGAATGTTTTTGATAGACATAGTATGTCAATCTAAGCGAAGGTTTATTATCATTATTTTTCATGTTAGATAACCTTTAGATATTTGCATGTTTCATGTCATTGTTCCTTAACGAACGCTAGAATCCGTGACGTAACTAGTCTTGGAATAGAGAAAGGCACGTGTAGTGGGCATTGCCCATGACGTGACTACTTTGACATCGATCCTTCTAGAACAAGTGACGTCATGTGCACACGCTTTGGGCTTGGCCACTGAAGATCACGATCAGGTAGCATTGAAGTGAAGATATGCTAATGAGATTTGGAATATAAGCGAGGCTGTTATCAGTTGATCTCACTCTCACTTCTTGCACAGCATAGACGCGTTGGCTCATATCAGGCAAGCCAACTTGCTGTTTGTTCAGCAAGCTTAGGCTGTTAGCCTTTATGTTTAATTGAAGTAGTATGACGTTTGTCCATTGAAGACTTCGTTCCCCATGAACGATAGTCGGTTTAATTGATAATTACTTATTAGTCTAGGTCAACAGGGTATTTGCAATAATGGTATACTTATTCTTATTTACTTTTTGTTAAAGCCATATACTGTGTTTTTATCTCTTAATAAATTAATTAATGTTTACTAAGCTATTTGTCTTCAATCATACTGATTCACGAACTCGAATTTCACACTCTGCTAAATGTATTACGTTGTTTGGGTAAGAGTTAGTTTTAATCATACCTTCCCATCCAACAGTTTTGACCAGATATGCAAATGATTAAAATTTGGTGTCCAATGAATGAATAGTTTGATCTCCAGGGCATCAAAACTGCGCATCAAGCAGATGTATATAAAGAGCAGTTCTTCAACAGTTGTTAAAACTTTCGGTTTGATTGTGATTCAGGTTACCTTTCAACAACTTAAATATGCCTCGTCGCATGGTTCGTGCTCTTTACGAGCAACTGTCAGAGTTTAAAAGAGGTCGTATCATTGGACTGAAAGAGGCCGGTTGGTCAAATCAGAGAATAGCTCGTCATATGAGTCTAAGCGATGTGGCTATAAAAGATGCTGGCAAGGATTGGAAGAAAATGGCAGAACTCAGCGTCAGGATGGTAGTGGTCGACATAGGGTCACAACAGATCGTGATGACAGAATGATTGTCCAATCAGCTGTCATAGTGCCTTCTTCATCTCTATCAACCATCTAACGTTCAACCCAAACACCAGTGGCAATGCCCATCATGGTCATTTACAGACGGTTAAGACAGCAAAATCTATGATCCCGCCGACAATTACGCCACCTGCCACTGACCCCTGCACACTGCCGTGCCAAAATAAAAAGGAGCATGGCTCGATCAGGTTGGAATGATGCAGGCTACGGACGTATAGTCTTTAGCGAGGAATCCCGCTTCTAACTGTGTCATGACGATCATCGAAGAAGTGTTTGGAGACACCCAGGGCAGAGGGGGAGCCTGGTTTCACTTTTGCACGCCACACTGGCCCTCAACAAGGCATTATGATCTGGGGTGACATTTCCCTTGATAACTGGACACCTTTGGTCATAATTAGAGGTACACTTACTGCACAGCGGTACGTGGACGACATCCTAAGACCTGTTTTGCTGCTGTTCTTTTTGCAGCACCCTCAGCTGGTTTTCAGCAGGACAATGCCAGATGACATACGGCACGTGATGCTATGAACTATCTGCAAGCTTGTCAAACTCTTCCGTGGCCAGCCAGATTGCCAAATCTCTCTCCCAATGAGCATGTCTGGGATATGATGGGAAGGCGATTGCATCTGGCAAGGAATGTTGATAACCTCGTCCGACAATTGGAGCCAATTTGGCCGGAAATACCACAGGACACCCTTCGGGAGCTTTATCGGTGTTTGCCACACTGTGCTTCAGCTTGTATCTAGGCTAGAGATGGTTCAATACCTTATTGAACTTGTTACTGTAACTCTGACATAAATTATTCAATTGTTCTGAGAATTTAATCATTTACTATTCTGTGCATTGTCTTCCTATCCACCAATTTCAATCAGATCACTCTTTCTTGGTGCGTCAATTTTTTTTGTTATAGAGTGTATTTTTAACGATGTGTCAGTGTAAATTACTTTGTAACTTACTAAATTACTTTGTAACTTACTAAGTAAACTATTCCTTTTTTTTTCACTTTACAATATTCAATTTTATTGTTGAAATTAAGTAATTTAAAGATATTTCTTTGTAATGAAATCATTGACAGTTACAACAGCGAATATTTAATAATTATTGACGTAAGTCCTTACTGGTTGATTGCTTACGTAACAGGGTAGGCTTTCTGCCGGCAGAAACTAGTTTTTGCCATGCCAGTGGCAGAAACTGGTTACAACCAGTAAAAACCGGCAGAAACTGGCAAAAACTTAAAAGCATCTTTAATAACTCAAGTAATTACTAAAGGATATTCGTTTTAAACTAAAAAATTTAATTTTATTCAATCATTTTAAAAAAATAAAATCCTATGCTAGTGCCCTTGATTTAGTTTGGAAAGGGAACTTTTGAGTTGCAGATGTCTGTAGTATTTGGATTAATCTAACAAAGGAGGAAAAATCAATGGGTGCTTAGGCAACACATATAGAATTAAACAGGCATTACGGATTGTAATTTCATCTAAATTGCTTGTGATTGAAATTATCATGTGCTTTAAGAAGAAAGTGCCAGAATTTTACTGGCTTATATTAATATAAATTTTGTACCTAATGTCACAGCTTCTCAAAACGAACTGGCCCCATTTCTTGAAACTTATTTTTCCAGTCAAATTTTTACCACAATCTCAGCAACTGAATGGTGGATCACTTTTAAAAAAAATGTACCAACAACAAATGAAAGTTTCACGAACATTGCTTGTTCCTTGATTGCCTGTAGCTCTTCTGTTGCAAGAATATTCTAATTCGTACATATTAAATTAAGAAACTGTTCAGATTTTAGGAACCACCTTTTCTAAGAGGCAACTGCAGGATCCAAAACAATGTAACATTTGATTTTGAAGTGTGATAATATTGCAATTAGATTGTGCTTTGGTTAACAATTATTTTAACCATGCATTTTCTGTGCCAATAATTAATTTTTTTGTCATTTTGTGAGTTTTTGCCAGTTTCTGCCGCAAATGTGGCAGAAAGTGGTTTTTGCCATGCCGGTTTTAACCGGTTTCTACCAGTGGTTTTAACCGCCTCGGCAGAAACCTGCCAACCCTGTTACGTAATGTAAAATAAGTAGTAATTTAAAATGTTTTCATTTTAATTCCTACAATTCATTTCCTACAATCATTTAAATGTCTCAAATTACTGTGTATCATTATAATTGAAAACCCTGCTAGTAACGAGAGGATTTCTCAGATCAAAAAAAAAACCCTACAGATTTTTAAATTTCTGCTCATATTTTATCAGCGTATTTTGTGTCATTAATACATATTCTGGTAAAAAAAATTAAAAAAAAAATTCACACATATTTTTAAGCTATATCCAGTTGGTTTTTGATCTATCTATAATTTGCGATAAGAACAATCAACTTAATTAACCGTTACATAATTCAAGCCAAAAAAAAAAAAAAAACATAAATCTCTGGTCCCAAAAAACCACGTATTTTTTTTTTTTTTTTTGCATTTAATTCAATTATTGATGTAAAAAAATATTTTAAGTAGTTAACAGTTCAATAGCTTCTTTAGTTTATATTGAAAACAAGTAATTTTAAGATATTTCTATGTGACAAAATCACTGACAGTTAAAAAAGCCAATATTTTATAATTACCTTTAGCCCTCACTTGGTGATGCTTACTTAATTAAAATAAGTTATAAAAAGCTCTCATTTTCCTTTGTGCAATCTTTAAAATCACATAAATGAGTCTCAAATTACTGGTTATTATTATAATTGAAGAGAAAACCTTGCTGGTAATGAAGAGATTTTTAGTTGAAAAAATAATTCATAAAAAGACGACAATTTTTTTAATTTCTGCAGTCATTCAGTCAGTGTATTTTGGGTCATCAATTCCTCTTTTTCTGAAATCAAAAATTTTAATTTCACAGATATATTTAAGTTATATGCGGATAGTTTTTGACCAATCTATAATTTGCGGTCAGAAAAATGAACTTATCCGACATAATTTGAGCAAAAAAAAAAGCATGAAACTCTGGTTCCGAAAATTATGTAGATTTTTTTGTTTCATTCCCATGTCCATTTATTCGGTATATTTTAAAACGCTATACCAGTATTAGATGTTTCTTAAAAATGATCGAAAACATTTTTTATTCAAGCCATGTTTCATAACTTTGTGCAAAAAATGATCATTTACGAAAAGATATGTAAACAAATATAAAATAAAAGAATAAATACTATTAAAAAATCAATTTCAATAAAAAGAAACATTATGCATCTATGGAACTGTCTTTATGCCTGGAACTTATTTTAGTGAACAAATTTCCCGCAAATAAAAATACTCCTTATGAATTCACGCAGCTTGGTGGTACCTGCTAACAATGCGCAATACACCTCCTGTAATTGCCTCAAAGTCCTTCCTATTAAAATAATTCGGTATCTTGCACGTCCTTTTTATATAAATCATTTTGTGTGCAATTCTTTTGTACTGTGTGTAATATTAATCTTTTTTAATTTATTTATTTTTTCTTTTTTAACATTTAAAGCTATAGCTAGATGTAATTTCTCTTCAAGAGACGATGCTTCTTCAATACTAACATCATCTTCATCAGTTTCTTCTTGATCAGGATAGGTTTTTGTTTGCTTTTTATTAGCTCTCTGGTTTGAAATTTACAATTAACTGAACTAAATCTGATCTTATTAGTTTCTTTTATTTGTTTTCATTTTCTTCTCAAAATTCTTTACAATCATCATAATTATGTAAATATTGGGAAATAATCTAAAATACTAACTTAAATTGAAAACTCTTTGATTAGAAATATTAATTATTTTCAGGTAAAACCAAAAATAACAGAATTATACCTCAGTAAATACCTGTATTACGAAATTGCAAAAAAATCTAGAAATACCGGTATTGCAATCACTAATTGCAAGCAACATTGATTCATGCAAAAAAGTAAATAAAATCTCACCTGTGTTAGGAAATACAATCTCTTTTTCTCTGACAAGTTCATTCCATAAATTTTCCAATTCAGTAAGTGAAAAAATTTTCTGAAGAGAGAGGAAAAAAAAAATCAGCATTTTTTTTTTTTTTTTACAAATTATGCATTTGTATAAAAATGATAGCTTCTACTTTTTAAGATGCAAATCATATACTAAACCAGCTGAAGAATCATTAAATAGAACTCTGCAGTTTTACATTAACAATAAAAAGTATAAAGATATTTACTTGCAAATCTAATTTTCTCCATTTATAATCACATCGACGTTGAAAATTCAGTCTTATTTTTTCGGAGCACAAATCTGACGAACTTGAGTTTCTGAAAAGCAAATAATTTTACTAGTAATAGACAAAGGCAACAGAGAAAGCATTCCATCATTATCTAATACTTTAACATAAGATGATACTTAAAGTCATTTTATTAATCCAGAATCACCTAAACTATTCTTAGTCCATAAACAAATACCTGTTAGATGTTGTTACACTGTGTCAAAACAACATGAAATTTGCCTTGAATTGCTCATACGAAAACCTAACGACAAAAGTCATTTATATTTTCTAGGTAAATTTAGGCGTTTTGGAAGTTTGCAGATTCAAAAAATATGTGTCTCACTGTTCTCACATACCAGGAGAACAGTGAAACAAAATTATATTTCGTATTTATCATTTGTGTGAATTTGTAGTTTTTTCTAGAACCACTTTTATAATACCGGTTACAATCACAAATACTTTACCATTTGAAAGAATTTAGTTTCTGTACTTTTTAGAGACGTACCGAGTACTCGGTAACTACTCGGTACTCGGCCAATTTGCCGAGTACTCAGTACTCGGCCAAATTTTGATCAGATACTCGGCCAATACCGAGTAGTTATAAAAAATTGTATATTGTTCAAAGCAGATTTTACAATTATTGAAAAAATGCAAGCATATAATATACTGCAATCATTTACAATTCAGATTTAAAAGATGAATTCAAATTTTGAGAATAATACAAATACAAATGTGACGACCAGCAACAGGCTCTGGGCCCAGCTAGGCTGGTCCTAGTCAATTAATTAGTCCCCAATGAAGATCAATGGCCCTCTTAAAGCTATCCACTCCCTTGCTCATTACCGCCTCTTCCGGTAAGTTATTCCAAGTGCCCACGACCCTGCTAAAGTAGTAGTTTTTCCTGATTTCCAAGTTAGCCTGAGATTTAAATAGCTTAAAACAATGACCCCTTGTCCTGCTTTCCCCGCAAAAATTTAATCCATTTACATCTTTCATTTTGATAAATTTAAATAACTGAATCATGTCCCCTCTGACTCTCCTTTGCTTCAGGCTATACATGTTAAGCATATTAAATCTGGTATCATAATCTAAATCTGAGAGTCCCCTTACTAATTTAGTTACCCTTCTTTGAACTCTTTCCAATACAAAAATATCTTTCTTCAGATAAGGCGACCAAAACTGAACAGCATACTCCAAATGAGGTCTTACTAAACTCCTATATAAAGGCAGAAGAACTTTCTTAGATTTGTTTGAAATAGATCTATTGATAAACCCAAGCATTTTGTTGGCTTTATTACTAGCAATACTGTACTGTTGACTAAACTTGAAGTCCTGATTAATAAAGATACCCAGATCCATAACATTTTCTGCCTGATTTATGACTGAACCCTGTAAACGATATCTCATACGTTTATTTCCATGACCTAAGTGTAGCACTTGACATTTCCCTACATTAACTGCCATACCCCATTTATCTGCCCACTTAGTAATATGATCTAAATCCTCTTGCAGCTGTTTTACTTGTTCTTCATTTTCGACAATCCCCATAACTTTTACATCGTCAGCAAAACAATTCATGCTTCCAGAAATATTTTCATTGATGTCATTCATAAATATAATAAACAAAAGAGGCCCTAACACTGATCCCTGAGGAACCCCACTTAAAACATCACTCCAATTAGAATGATTTCCTCTCACAACTACTCTTTGCTTCCTACCAGTAAGCCAATTTCTAACCCAAAGTAGAAACAAAGTTTTTCCTCCTATTCCTATGTCGGCTAACTTGCTGAGAAGAGCAACATGCGGTACCTTGTCGAAAGCTTTTTGAAAATCAATATAAACAACATCCACACATTTTTTGTTCTCTAAATGTGATAACAAATAATGAAGTTTGTTATGCTTCAATGGAGTAAATCTTATATTTTAATGCCCCAAAGTTAATGAAACTTATTTATGAAAAATAGAGCAAAAAAGGTAAGTACAGAAAATATGAAATTTTCATGTTATTAAATGGATTTTTGAAGCATAAAATTACCTTTTACTTAAAAAATAAAACAACCTTCAAAGCACAAATGTGCAGGAACACTGCAGAGGTGTGTTTTGGCATTACAAGGAATGTTTTTTTCAATGCACAAAATGTGAGCTTATGAATTTAAAGACATCTGACAGAAGTCAGATTTTTTTACATTCATTAGCTCACATTTTATGCACTGAAAAAGATGTTCCTTGTAATGCAGAAACACTGTCTGCAGTTCTCCTGCACATTTGTGCTTTTAACGTTGTTCCATTTACTTTTAAAAATTATTTACGTTTAGCGGACTAGAAGTATAGATTGATATAATTTGTTTTAATTCCAACTTGATTAATCCTACCTTTTACGTATTTGTTTATTTTTAGTTTAAAAAATAACTTATTTGTAAAATTATTGAAACGAACAAAATCTTTTCAAGAATGCGTAATTAACTTTCAGCTGGAATTTTGTTTTAAAAACTATTATTTGGACATGGAGGTCTATACTACTATTCTAATGAGTTCAAAATTCCTCACGTGTGTGTCGTGATTCTTCTTAAAACATAATTGGAACTCGGTACTCCGCTGAATAGTGAAAGGCCGAGTACTCGGTACTCGACCAAAGTGCTACTCGGTATGCCTCTAGTACCTTTTTATAACAAAAAATGCAATTGAATTTTCGTGTCTCACTGTATATACTCTTCCACTATGTCATAGGGTCCCTCCCAAATGCCACCAATGCAATATGGTAAATTCGCTACTGGGTATTTTTTAGCTGCTTCCTAGTTCGTTTTTTTTTTTAAATAAATCTGCATTCATAAAATGGGGGGGGGGGGACACCTGTAGTGGGAATGTTACTGTCCAAAATAAGTCAATAATTTAAAGGGAGCAGGAAAATTTGAGTGCCCTGGGCACGGAAACTTGCAAGTTGAGCCCTGATTAGTGCACTTTCCCTTAATTTGGAGCAGAGAAGCATTTAAAAATTGTTTTTCGAGTAGTTGCTGCCAACGTTATCACAGGTTATTGTAGCTTTAACTCAAACTAAAGTAGATGAAAACAATCATGCAAGCGACAACAATGATGACAAATGTGAAGAATTTCAAGTTGAACCACACTCAACATAGTGAATGGCTTTTGATGTCCAAAAAAGCTTCAAAAATTTTAGAAGTCAGAGGTACATCTAACAATGATTTTCAAGCCATGAGTATTTCTCGAAAAACAATAAAGCAAGAAAGAGACAATGAGACCAGTTCAAAGCATATTAACTTCTTTCGTGCTGTATAGAAATAAAACTCACACAAAGCATGTTTGACTTTTTACGATTCTTTCAAAACTGTTTTTTACAAGTACTCAGTTATAATGAGCTAATATGATTATAACACGCTACTATCGCCACCCCTTTGAGCTCGTTACAAGCAAGTTTGACTGTAGAATGTTATTTAAGTAAAAATATATCATAAACTGATTGCAATAAAAAGGTAAAATTAATTGAATCATTCTGTCACCTTTCCCCCCAGTACAGTGTAGGAAATAAATATTTCAATTTGAGAAGCAGTACTGCTCCTCAAATATTGATATTGAGGAGCAGTTCTGTAAAATTGAGGAGCAGTTTCATGACGTTTGCTATATATCATTTTCAACAAGAAAATAGACACGTTCAACGAAATGTAATATTTAATGTGTGCATCAAAAAAGTTTTTCAATAATGACTCCAGTTCACTTTTATTAATTATATTATACAAATACAAAAGTGACGACCAGCAGCAGGCTCTGGGCAGAGCTAGACTGGTCCTACTCAATTTACAATCCCCAGTGAAGATCAATGGCCCTCTTAAAACTATCTATTCCCGTGCTCATTACCATCTCTTCCGGTAAGCTGTTCCAAGGTTCCACTACCCCGCTAAAATAATAATTTTTCCTAATATCCATGTTAGCCTGAGATTTAAATAGCTTAAAACAATGACCCCTTGTCCTGTTTTCAGTGCTAAACTTTAACCCCGTAACATCTTTCGTTTTAATAAATTTAAACAGCTGAATCATGTCCCCTCGGTCTCTTCTTTGCTCAAGACTGTACATTTTTAGCCTTCTAAGCCTGGAATCATAATCTAAGTGGGAAAGTCCACTTATTAGCCTCGTAGCCCGCCTTTGAACCCTTTCCAATACATTAATGTCTTTCTTAAGATAAGGAGACCAAAACTGAACAGCATACTCCAAATGGGGTCTTACCAAACTTCTACATAAGGGCAAAAGAACTTCTTTAGATTTATTTGAAATAGATCTATTGATAAACCCAAGCACCTTATTGGCTTTGTTGCTAGCAATGCTGCACTGTTAGCTAAACTTTAAATCCTGACTTATTAGGACCCCCAGATCAGTAACTTTGTCTGCCTGACTAATGACTGAACCTTGCAAATAATAACTTGTACACTTATTTCCATGCCCTAAATGTAGCACTTGACATTTCCCAACATTAACAGCCATACCCCATTTATCAGCCCACTCCGTAATATGATCTAGATCCTCTTGCAGCTGATTTGCTTGTTCTTCATTTTCTACAGTCCCCATAACTTTGACATCATCAGCAAAACAATACATGTTCCCAGAAATATTTTTGTGAATATCGTTCATAAAGACAATGAACAAAACAGGCCCTAACACTGATCCTTGAGGAACCCTGCTTAAGACCTCACTCCAATTAGAATAATTTCCCCTTACAACTACTCTTTGTTTCCTTCCAGTCAGCCAATTTTTTACCCAAATGAAAGTTTTCCCTCCTATTCCTATATCAGCTAATTTGCTAAGTAGAGCAACCTGCGGTACCTTATCGAAAGCTTTTTGAAAGGGCAATTATTTGGTTCTACAAATACAAGAATATTTCACTCACGAAAATTTTAAAATTAAATTTATGCCATTAAAAAAATAAAAACTATTTTCATCCTGTTTATTAATAAAAATAGTTATCTTAAATCATTAAGTACACTGCATAGACATCTAATTTTGGCATTAACACTTCAAAAACATTTAGTTTTGTTTTTCTTTGCATCACAAAATTTTCGAGGCAACTAAGGAGTTTGTACCTTGTTTCATACTTTTGACTTGCCAACTGTGTCGTGATACCACTTTTTTCTTACGCTGCCCCAGAACTGCCACTGAATGTGTACAAAAAATTGAAAATCAATAACATATTGCTTAAATCCTAAACACAGACAGGGCCAGAGTGCACCATTAAAAGGTCCCGGGCGATTTCCCAAAACTGGCCCTTAGCCCAAGAGTACATCTATCCCTCCATGATCATAATCTCCTAAGTTCAAGGGTTTTTTAAAAATGGAAGGAGAAAAGAGCGATAAAACAAATGCAGGGCCTTCACAAATCAAAAACTTGAGGAGTGCATGAGTTTGGCGGCCTATCATTTTTTAACGCATTTTAACAGAGAGAGACAAAGATTTCAGCTCCTGGTTTAGGAGAGTGTCATTACAAGATTGAAGCATTAGCAATATAAACAAAAAGTGTAACATTCTCTTAGATATAGGGAGTTGAGGGGGTTTCTCCACTGCAAAGTGTTCGAAATTGTAGCTTTATAAACCCCGTTGAAGACAATATTTAGCAGAGTTGGGAGGGGGGAGGGTAGAGAAAGTCGAGGACCCTCGTCCGGTAATTTTTTGAAGTTAAAACTTTAAAAACACACACATGTAGATAATCTTCGATTATGGAGGAGGGGGGATCTTGACTGGAAAATTTTCGACGTTGTAGCTCTGAAAACGTAGCTTCAGATGCTCTTTCGTGGTGTTCTCCAAGATTTGAAGGCCCTCATTCAGAAATGATTCGAGATTGAATCCTTAAAATTATTATTTAAATTGAATGGAGCAGTTTTCCGATAGTCTCTTCCCAGAAATTTGCCAAAATTGTAGTTTTAAAAATGCAATTTTAGACTATATTTGGTACTGTTTATGAGAGTTGATGTTTTGGGGCCCAACAACTTTTGGAAAATGAAATTCAAGAAATGCAGTTGCAGATGATTTTACGAGAAGAAGGGGTTCAAGGGCTCTCCCTCAAAATTTTTTAGAAGTGATGCCCGTAAACGAAATATCAGACGATCTTTAATGATGAGAAAGGAGCGTGCTCTTCTGGGATTTTTTCGAAAATTTAAGTCCTAAATACGCAATTGCAAGTTGCAATTGTGACGTTTGGAAACTCTCTCACTGAATTGGTACAGATGTGATATACCCCCCCCCCCCCCCTTGGCGAGGATAGAATTTTTAGCTCATTTCGAAAATCACCAACGTTGGCGATAAAACTTTTTTCGGTAGCCCTAGTAACCCTGCAGAATATACCTGGGAAGTACAGATGTGAACTAATTCTTTTCGCACGTGTGTCCGTGGAGGTAGGTGCACATATGTTCCGCTCTTAGGGGGATTTTACGACGTGGTGTTGTTTCGTGCAATATACCTTACAGGAATGCTTATTTTGTGTTAGTTTAAATTCAGTAGTTGTGTTTTGAAGTAAAAACATTAGAAAATGCCAGTTTCTTCAGACTTGAAGGTTAATTAAAAGTTAACTTCAACGTGGTGTGTATCTGTAACGTGCCATTGTCATATGATGTATTGTTTTAGACTGAGTGTGAATATTCATACCATATAAAAAGGTAAGTTCTTTAATTTAGAATTCAAAAAAAACCTCTCACTTCCAAAATTCTTTGTTTTTACAAATCCTTGAGGGGTTCTTGTAGTATACATAACTGTGATTATACTCCGACTGTAATGTATATTAACAGTCGGAGGGATAACGGACCGAGCGGAGCGAGGTCCTGGCGAGCCAGAGGTCTCATAGTACTTTCGTAATAAGACTGAGGCAGGGCCGGCGAGCCGAGGTCTCATTACGAAAGTACTATGAGACTGAGGGCTCGTATCCCGGAAAATAATGAAAAAAAAATTAATGCATTAATTTCAACTTGTAATTAATACAATAATTTATTTCATTGTATTTTAATATGTTTACAAAAAACCCCGGCCCTGTACATTTTTGAAGCATATATTCGTGATGCTTTTTGTTGTGCTTTTATGTTGTTTTTATATATATTGTGTTCTGAAATGCTTTGATCATGTTTTCTTATCTGATTTTTTCCTGTTGGCGCTAAAAAAGCATCGCTAAGAACGATGTATGACATATGTCGTCATACGTCGTTTTATTGGCGACGCTTTCTTGGCGCCAACAGGAAAAAGTCGCCAAGGGTGGAGTATATCACATCAGTTCCCACTGAATTCTTCCAAAATCAAAGTTTCAAAAATATTTTCTTTACCTTTGGTGACGTAAAATGAAGGAATAAGGTTTGAGGAACAACTTCTTGGCTATCCTCTTATTTATTACAATTATGGTTAAAATTGTTGAGGAAAACCCACAATCTGTTTTTCTTCTCCAAAACCATTGGACTGCTTGGTTTGTACAGCCCAGTATTTTTATTTATTCGGAATACAAAGCCATTTGCGGCCCCAATAAAAAGAACTTTTAACTTTTTTTGGACTGATGTGTTCTTTACAGTGGTGCAATTAAGTCTATTTTCCATTTCTTTCATCCTTAATATCATACTTTCTAAATCTTTCAACTCTTGTTTTTTTTTTTTTCAGTACATTCGAACTTTATGCATCAAAATTTTCCATCGGCAATCCTGATACATAAACCGGCTAAATTTCACTGCACAGGACACCGTCAATTTACTTTATACGACAATTTCATTTCAAAAAGTTTTTATTGCAATGTTAATGCAAAATAACAATCCAAAGATGACAGATAATTATAACTTAACCTTACGTAAACACTAAGTTTATAACGGCGATTATTCTCACTATCAAATTTCTACCGTTAAGAATTACTCAAAACAAAAAACTTTCGCAATTATTCATCATACACCTTCTTTTTAAGGAAACTTTTACAGCCTGTTCTTTTAAAAATCGTGCTAATCCTTCGTAAAGGAGTACAAAGTGTTGTGATCTGAAGTTACTCTAAAACTTGTCAACATAACGGTTTCGAAACAGAAAATGTGAACACCGATTTGATAAAAAGAAGCAACTATCACGCTAAAAATGACTACATGCACACAATCTAAATCGCTTACATTGCTATGGGTACGAATAAGTTAGACTAACCTTTCAGATCCCATATTAAAAATGTTATTCCTCACAAAACAAAACACATGCTCTGTTAGATGACAACCATTAAAACTAAACACGTCGGTCAATGCAGGAACGATCCTGGTCCATGGTTACCATATTGGCGACTTCATCTATTTCAAGGCGAGTTCTTATCAACATGACGAACATGATGCCAAAAAAAAGTGCGATACCATAAGCAATACAGTTGCAGTTTATTTCTCCTTTTTGGAAACACTTCCTGAAGGAGTATGTTCTATCGGATTTTAAGTGTACTTTTTTTTCATGTATTGGTATTTTCAAGAATGGTAAACATCATTAAATGCAAATTTGTTTAACAAAATAAACTGGTTCGTTCTGTATTCTAAAGTTATATATTTTGAATTATAATAAAACAAACTAAATGACGTTACAGTTTTTTCGCATTTTTTATAAAATTCCATTTGCACCAAAAAAAATCTTTCCTAAATCAGAGATGCTCCTCTTCCCCCTCAAGAACAATGACATCCCCTCCCCTCAAATGCATCCCCAAAATGAGATCCCCTAAAAACGACAAAGACAACTTTTAGCAAACCCTCCTCTCCCTAAAAATTTCAATCATGCTGTATGCTCTGAAGTCCCACTCGTTGCACTTTATTTATCTATTTATTTAGAAGCTAGACAGCTTCACATAGATAGAGGGCTGCGTGCTAAGCGCCTTGGCTCCGGACACACACAAGAAAGATTTACAACACTAGAAAAGGAAATAACACTCAAGGCACAGGCAGGATTTGAACCCACGATCTTCGGCTTGGAAGACGAAGCTTCTACCACAGAGCTACGGAGGCCCCCTCGTTGTACTAACTACCTTAATTTTGATAACATATTAATTGACCCCCTTGAGTGCCCATTCAAGGGGGATCGTGGCACGAACCGCACCATAGAAATTTTAAGGGGTATCCTGGGTGCTGCTCACGATTGGGGGGAGGGGACAACTACGAAACACATAGATGCAGAGGGGTACCCACCTTGGGGAGGTCATGGCGCGCTGCACCATCGAAATTGTTATGGGGGGGGGAGTATTTCGTGTTGGTATTTTCCCTGTTATGGGGTCTTATTTTGGAGGGGGTGCATCCTTGCTCTTAAGCGGAGGGGGGAACCCCTAGATGCAGTAATTTTGCAAACTTTTTCTGAAAAATAATTGTTGTAACATTTTTCATTAGAAATGGTTCATTAAAAATTTTAATATTTTCTCTCTTTTCTTTTTTTGTAACATAGATACAGTATACGCAACTTTCAAGAGAAACAATATTAACTTTTGTGTCAAAATGAACTGTATATCGCTTTTCCAATCCCATGCCGTTAAGCATAAGCTTTGGAATAAGCAGCAATAAATAGTTGGATACTGTGGCAATAAATATTGAGAGTTCAGAGATTGGTAATAAAATGATATGTATGACTTATTAAGAACGTGAGTAAATAGCTCAAGCAGTACTTCCTTGCAAATGAAGAAATTCACAGGACATCAGTGGACGCCCAAAAACAGAAGCACAACCTTATAGATATTGGGGTTTGGGAGGGGGGGGGGAGCACCTTCATTGAGTCTCAAGCAATTCTCACTAATCCTTGAGTGCTTATGAAAACACGAAGATTGCTAATGAGCCACAAGTAAGTCCGTCGTCATTTAGGGGGTTCGGGGCATGGGCGCGCATAAGCAAAATTTTAAGGGGGGAGGGGGTCAGATATTTTTTCCGTGGTTTAGTAAGATACTTTTCGCATAGAAACCGATTTCAGTACAGTTTAGAGTTATTAAAATTTGACATTTTTAATAATTTATTCATTAATGGCTGGAGAAATGTTTTTTACTTTCTTGCTAGAAAAAAAGTACTAAAAGCAAGGAAGTTCTAATTTCCAAGGTGGGGGCTTGAGCCCCCACTTGCCACCCCCCACTCCATGTGGACGAAAGGGAGGAAGGTCGAAAGTCCCCCTTGCTTTGGAAAAATAATGCTTTTTATTAGTTATAAGTGGATAGCGGGCGTGTTTTTCGTTGTTTTCCCCAAGTCAATTCCCATTGAGTGCACACCCCCCTCCCTCCATTGTCAAATTTCGAAATGAAGGACCGCAGAAAAATATTTCTGATTGTGCTGCCCCCTAATAGAGAATATGTTAGAATCCCCCCCCCCCCCCTTCCACTTCAAAGAAAACGCAAATCTACCTGGACTTAAGGCTACCCACCGATTTGTTACGTTAAACTATTATTCATTAATTTATTGCAGCGAAAAGGCAAGGAGCAAGTCACTACTTCATTAAGTTATTTACTTAGCCCAATTTATATAATATGTGCATATAAGTATACAAAGGGCAAATGTATGTTCAAACTGACAAACTAAATAAATTCCTATCCTCTCCTACTCCATGAGTAACAGACATTTAATTAACGTGACTAGGGGTGCACTGCCCTCTCCCCTGCCCGTTTAAAAATTCCCTACTCTTGATTTTCTCCTGCAATAGAAACTGAGTATTTTCCGCATCGTTCCCTTGGTTTTTTTTTTTTTTTTTTTGAAATGACGAGCCTGTCAGGTGCTTGTACACTCAAAATAGCCTTCATTAAAAAAAAAAAAAACTATGACTTTTTAGTAATTTAAAAAAAAAAACGTTTAATACAGAAAAATGTTTATATAGCTTTCAAAGCATGTCTATCGTGTTATATCGAAACCAAGTTTCATGAAAAACAAAGTAAAACCTCATTAGAGTTATCAAACATTAACAGAATGTATTAAACAAAAAAGAAATGTCTTCTTTATTAAAGATAACTTTCGTGTTATATCAAAACCATGAAGTATTAAATTGAAGTTTCGTACTGTGTAATATCGAAACCGTGTTGTGCAAGTACCATGTTATACCAGGGACGAATGTACTACAGTAAATTTGTTAAAATCGAACGTCAATTACATTGATTGTATTATAAAATAAAACCTGCTAAGTGTGAAGCATATGCAAAATATAATGCTCTGGTTTTATTTTAATTTAGAAGCAAAATTACCCTCTTATAATTGTAATGTGTGTTGTTTAAATGCTAACACTGAAAAACACAATTACAGCATATAACCAAATCCAGAATAAAACATTCTTATGGGGATTCAATGGGATGGTATGATAAATTGAGGAATGTCTCCACATGCTTCTCAGCACTTATTCAAATGGTGCGAATATTTTTAATGCTCTTGCTCAAATGTTCTTGACATTGAGACATGAATATAGCTTAAAATTATTCCTCTGTTAATTTGAAAGGATGATCTTTTTAAAATCCCCACGGAAAATACATGCCTAATGACTATCATGCTAAACTTGTTACCAAAGTACTATATTATTTTTACCATTAACTACTAATATAGTGCTTTTGTAGAAAACAATAAATTAAAGTACAAGAAAAATATATTTGACCCAAAGAAAGACAATCATTTTCTCTTTTAACTATAGCTTTGAAATTTAATATTTAAATACATAATTTAAAAAACTATATATGTCATTGCTTTGACGGGATTTTTGAAACATATCAATAACATGAAGCATATATACCACTACTATTATACACTTAAGTTTTGTTGATACCTTTTACTTAAAATGCAATGTTGATTTAATGCTCATTTTCTTCACTCCCTAGAATACTTTGCTTAATTTCTACTTTCCTCATACCCCTAATTTCTTACACCATAAAATTACAGATAGTGATCTCCAAGTTTTAATGCCAGCATGCCAAAGAAGTTTTGTAAATGCTTTTCTTTTGACATTTATGAAACTTATGCACCAGGAAAAACTAGAGTAGAGCTAACAACTTAGAAAAGCATATTCATTCTTGGTATGATAACAGCAAGAATGTTTTAAAATAGAATAATACACAGATTTTTTTTAAGCCGGCTGTGTTACAATTCTAAGCAAAATAATTGTACCAGAAATAAAATATATCTGTGACCAAGTAAAAATATTCAAACCAAACTTTTTATCTCGAGGAAAATTAGCCTAAAAAATGTTAGCATTTATAAAGAGGGTTTTAGTCATAAATTAAGTGACAACATCTCTATATTAATTCTGTAAATGCTTTTTAATACATCAGACACAAGAATCATATATTTAGACTACACTATATGACTGATGTTGAATGCACTTGAATTTTAACAAGTCGGTTTTAAAGCATTATTGCCAGCAAAATTAGTACTTCACAGCAGACTGTTGTGCAAGTTCTAAATTCAACTAGTGTGCTTTAAGTTTCTATAGCCTCATCCATCTTCTCATTATTCAGGATCAAACAACTGACATCTTGGTAAACCATGGAACCCTTCTGAAAAACAGATACATTAATAAACAAAAATGTATTCATAATTCACAATACAAATTGAACTTTCAACTTTGGGCCACATTGAAATAATTATTTTTATACTTATCTTCACAGGAAGTTTGTGCATCAGATGAACTTAAAACTGATTTCTGGCTGCAAAGCATAGACCCAGCATTTCAAAGATTCTAATGGTTGTTCTTGCTCATTGAAAGGTCCAGTTAAAGCATTATTACCAGCAAAATTAAGACTTTGCAGCAGACTTTAATAAAGTAACTGTCATGCAAAGTCTAAATTCAACTAGTGTCGTGCTTTAAGTTTCCATGAAATCATCCATCTTCTCGCTATTCAGGATCAAACAATTACCATCTTGGTAAACTAACATGGAGGAACCCTTCTGAAAAATATACAATAAGCAAAAAATGTATTCATAATTCACAATACAAATTGAACATTCAACTTTGGGCACATTGAAATAATTTTTTTATACCTATCCCACAGGAAGTTTGTGCATCAGATGAACTTAATACTGATTTCTGACTGCAAAGCATAGACCCAGCATTTCAAAGATTCTAATGGTTGTTCTTGTTCATTGAAAGGTCCAGTTAAAGCATTATTACCAGCAAAATTAAGACTTTGCAGCAGACTTTAATAAAGTAACTGTCATGCAAAGTCTAAATTCAACTAGTGTTGTGCTTTAAGTTTCCGTGAAATCATCCAACTTCTCGCTATTCAGGATCAAGCAATTGACATCTTGGTAAACTAACATGGAGGAGCCCTTCTGAAAAATAAACAATAAGTGAAAAATGTATTCATAATACAAATAGAACATTAAACTTTGGGCACACTGAAATAAAGCATTTTTATACACATGTCTGCAAGAATTTTGTGCACCAGATGAACTTGGAACTGATGACTGACCAGTGAAAAACCCACAATCTCAAAGATTTCAATCATTGCTGTAACAATGACTGGTCACTGAAAGGTGAACTTATACTTCAGGTTCTATTGACAATTGTACCAGGTGCCCTACTAATTTAATAGAATAGTGTTTCATGCTTAAATAATTTAGCTCTTAGCAAACTACAAAAATCCTTCATTTGTTGCTAGACAAAGTTAAAGTTCAGTAGAGATTAAAAATCTGGCATATAATTTTAAGTAATGAATTAAACAGCTAAATAGTTTCAATTATGTAAGGAATAGGAAATAAGTATTTTACTCATGATAAACACCTATTTGTTACACATCTATAATGCTGGATAAGAATAATACCTAAAATTCATGAATTTTGACAGTAAATTAAACAGCATACTGATTTCTCACACCAAGAATATGAAAATTAATAAATGTTCATTTTTGGCACACCCAGGAAGGCTAATAGGGAGAATATTCAACAAGAAGAAACAATATGATAGTTGAAGGGAAGGGGACTTAACAGGAAGAAACTTTACAGAGTTAATTTTTGAAGGAAATATTTTGCCAGGAAATTGAACAGTTAAAGGGTATTCCACGGGAAACGGTAATTTTTTCCTGCATGTGACGCTTCGTATATTTCATAAAAAATAATAATTAAAAAGGATAATGAACAAAATTTTGTTGCTTAAGACATTACAAATGCATGTGTGACTTCTTTAGCCAAAACTTTCTTCTAAAATTATTTCTTTTTTATGAAATACAGAAACCGTCACGTGCAGGACAAAATGACCATTTTCAATGGAATAGGCATAGACATATTTTTTCTTCAATGGTTTAAATAATTATTTCTAAACTTATGAGATATGTTTCCTTTACATTGGAACCATAGCTTTCAAAATCTGTAATTTGTTTCGTCATTGCTGTATTAATAGAGCAAAAATATTAGCTTATCCACAAGCAAGTTACCAGAGGTTGACTTTAGATGTTCCGCACGTGATGCATGTAAATAAATTTTAATTTAAATAACAAAATTGTTTCAGAAGTATCTTTGTACCAAATTTAAAGATTAAAATAATTGCTTACCCCAGTTTCATTAAAATATTAAGAGATATGATGAAATGTTAATGAAATTTAAGCGTATTTTTGTCCCACATGTGATGGAGGAATGGCCCTAAATAGTTTCAACTATGCAACAGGAAAAGAAAATAAATGTCAGAATGAAGTCATTTGATGCTCAACTACACAGGAGACAGAAAGAATCCTTACTTAAGACTTGATATCTGAAAGAAAGTTAATTTTGGCAGAAAATTAAATTTGCTGCTAAATATTCCTAATTGTTCAAGGAACAAAAATGCTTTACAGTACAATTTTCAATAGCGTTCATTAGAAACACATCTTTGCACGCTAGTGGCTAACAGGAGGAATCTGCCCTTAAGAATAGATGACAGGAATAAATTTAATTCTGGAAGTAATTAAATTAATCATACATCAAAATGGTTTCACTAAATGAAGGAAATTAAACAATTTACTCACGATAACAGATTTCCAGTTGACGCAGATCTACGCACGCTAAAGGCTGACAGGAACAATTCTGACAAAAGTCAACACGTCTGAGAAAAATGATTGTTAATTTTGGATAATTAAGTAACTCAGTAGCTTCAATTATGCAAGGAAAAGGAAACATCTAAATGTTTCACAAAGGATAAACGTTTAATGATGTGAATACATGCACGCTTACAGGAAGAATCCTTAAGGACGTCTTAAGAGAAATGTACGTAAATTTAGGCGGGAAATTAAAAGAAACCTAATAGTTTCGATTATTCAAGGGGGGGGGGGAAGCAAAAATCTCAAGCACACGAGAAACGTTTATTTAATGCACACCTATGCAAGCTAACGTCTAACAACAATTTTCCATATTATATTAGATATTTGAAAGACGTCTAATTATGGCATAAATAAATATAATTTTTGTCCGGATAGAAAGTACAGATGCACAGAATGATAATCTAGAAAAAAAATCTAAGGCCTAGCCATAATAAATCTTAATACATGCTTTTAATTTCATGACGGTTGTACTGTCCAACCACAGATTGTATGGAATTTTCAAACGTCCAGATCAACGAATCTATGTGAATAAGGGGGAAAAGTAAAAATTTGATGAGCGTATTCCGCTCATTTGAATGAGACTCTGCTTCTGCAAAAGCTGACATCGGTAAAAAATAATAAATTTATCCATTTCCGGCTGTAAAACGGTGTTTGTCATTCCATACAATCCGTGGTCAGACAGTAAGCATAAATAAAGGAACACGATCTTTTTCAAAATAAAAAAAACAAAAAGATACAACTTAATATAGTCACATCCAAGAAAATGTTTCACTTACTTTCATGCATATCTAATAGTAAAAATCTCATCATAATAAATACATCAACACATTACTCATTACTACATTCTTCAAGCCATTTTTTAAACCACGCACGAGGTACAGGAAGAATCCTTGTCGCCAAGTCTGAGAATGATATCATTTAGCGCCAAAATAAAGGGTTGCCTCCCGTTTATCTGTCAGGATCGTTCCTGCATTGACCGATTTCCTAAAAGTCCGTTTTGTTGCCAATAACCACCGTGCAAATAAATTACTCTCTGTCACTGAGAAAAAGAGAAACCTGGAGCCTGGAGCGTAGAGTCAGCATTGGGAACGGAAGGTAATTATAGGTAGCGCTGTAAATAGGATAGATATAAAAACTACTTCTCTGCTACGAGCTTCTGCTATATTATTAAACAATATGAATCATTAATTTTCTATGATATTTTTGCCAGTTTTTCAAATTTTATGTTTGTCTCGTTAGTATCTGGTTTTTAATTTTGCATTAATAATTCATAACCAGTAAATTTATTGATTTTCTTTACATATTTTGATTTCAAATGCCCCATGGAGGTACAGGCGCGGATCCACGGGAGGGGAAATGGAGGAACGTTTCCCCTCCAAAATCCCAAATGTACCTAAAAAATTTCAGAACTGAACACAGCTCAATTCTTCCATTTTTTAAAACTTGTTGGAACTTCAAGAAAGGCGCCAGGAAAAGCGAGGAGAGAATTGCAAAAGCAGATTCAAAAAGAAGAACTGTGAGAATGCCCCCCCCCCCCGTCTCAAAAACAATCCCAAGTGTACCTAAAACAATACAGAAAACAGGAGTACAGAAATTTTTTCCGTTTTTTAGAACATGAACTAAGGCATCAGGAGAAGCAATTAGACAACAGCAGAAGCAGATCCACGGAGGGGAACTGAGGGAATGCCCCACCCCCATCTCATATATACCTAAAAAATTTTACAACACAGTGCAGGAAAATTCTTCTACTTTATACTTTAACTTGACTCTTACTTTAGCTTGAAGAAAAGCTCCAGGAAAAGTGATTAGAAAATAACAGAAGCGGATCCACGGAGGGGAACTGGAGGAATGTTCCCCTCCCCCCAACATATCAAGTGTCCCTAAAAGGTTTTAGAACAGAGAGCAAGAAGATATTGTTTTATATTACTTGAACTTGAAAATAGGCTCCAGGAAAAACGATCAGACAATAGCAGAAGCGGATGGCGGATCCGTGGTTGAATATTCTCCTCCCCTCAAAATCTCATGTGTACCTAAACATTTTCACAACAGAGTACAGCAAAATTCTTGAACTGGGGAATGGTTTCCTCTCCCCTCAAAAAAAAAAAAAAAAAAAAATCCCAAGTGTTCCTAAAACTGTTCAGAAAACAAAGTACAGGATTTTTTTTTCTTCTTTTCTGTTTTTTGAGCTTGACGAAAGGCTCCAGGAAAAAAGATTAGACAATAGCGGAAGCTGATTCACGGAGGGGAACTGGTGGAATGTTTTCCTCCCCCCAAAATCTCATGTGTACCTTTCTAAAAAGTTTTAGAACAGAGAGCAGGAAAATTCTGTTTTATAGAGCTTGAACTTGAAGAAAGGCGCAAGAAAAAGCGAAGAGAGAATTGCAAAAGCTGATCCAAGGAGGGGAACTGGGGAATGTTCTTTCCCCTCAAAAAGAAAAAAAAATCCCAAGTGATCCTAAAACTGTTCAGAAAACAAAGTACAAGAATTTTTTCACTGTTTTTAAAACTTGACGAAAGGCTCGAGGAAAACCGATTAGACAATAGTAGAAGCGGATTCACCGAGGGGAACTGGAGGAATGCCTCTCATGTGTACCTAGAGTCCCTATATGAAAACGTAGTTTTCAGAGTTGCGACAACGCGGTATCATTTTCCTATTGGTCGAAGACCGCCTGAGGCAGTGTTTCTTCTTCTCCCGTAGGATTAACATGGAGCGTATGACAGTGCTGTGGAAAAACCCAGAATCTGGAAAATTAAAGGTGAGTCCAAGATTTTAATGCTCATATTACTGTTCTACAATGTTCAAATTATAAGTGTGTAGCTTTACTTGAGATAGTCCATTCCTATTTCTTTAACTATCGCGTAATTATATCAAGAACATGTGTTCCGGTGTGCTAAAATTCCCTTCTGACACTTTATTTGGGTCTTTTATAGTTAGTTTTCCTGTTAAATCATTTAATCGAATCACAACATTATTGAAAAACAACACTTTAAGACAAGGCAAAAGTTTAAATTGTGTAAATTAAATTTTTTTAACGATAGATCTCTGTATTCGGTTTGGCGCGATCAATTTCGTGCTTGGCGACGAGTGGAAGTAAACAAAACATACACTTGTGATGTACGTGAGGATGTCTTAACTTGTGATTTGTATTATAAATGCTGTATGTTGCAGAAATTTTTTTTTTTTAAATAAATGTGACTTGATATTAAAACCCATTTTAACTTATGTTTTAATTTTAGGGTTTTTATTTTTCCTGATCATTGACAAAAATTTTGTATCGTTTTTAATATTCCTTCAAGCTATAAAACTCCAAGTTAAATCTTCTCTTTATGCAACGTAAGTATTTACAGTGTCAAATTTTTGTTTTTTGAAAGGAGATGCAGAGGAAATAAAATGCTTATAAATTATAGAACTTTCAATGCTTGCTGGCAGTATCTTTTAATAACGTTTAGATTTAAGGAAAAACAATTTGTTATGATTTTCTGCCAAATATTTATTAGTTAAAAATTGTAAAAAAAATGTCGATTCGATTATGAAATTAATGTCACTACATGAATTTGCCAAAGCGTTTGAAGTGGATATGAAGTAGAATACTTGCTTGGCACACGGCAGTTTTTATCGATTTTTTGATTTTTTAGGTTGAGCGAGCCAATTTAAAATGTACTATTTTATTAAAAATTTAATGAATTGTAGGCAGTTTTGGTTATTTTGGTAATTTACTCTTTTTTATTCAACAAGCATGTCACTCGCTGTGTGTTCCATCATAAACAGAAAACTGAGATGTTCTAAGTTCGTTTCAAGTGTGTTGGTACTTTTTATTATGTTCTAATTAGGGTTTACTAATTTTTAGGTTGCCTAGTTATTTCCTTTACATGCTACTCTTTCTTTATCACCTGAAGAATAAAGTACATGCTATCACCCCGCTTCAGGTTAGTAAAAATTTCTATTTTTATTGAGAAAATGATTTTTAAATAATTATCGCCATGATTGATACATAATTAAGTTTTAACAAATGTTGAATTACCTTTGAGATCAGGACCGTTATCATGGGTTTTTGAGATTGTAAAAGTCCTCCCAGCAACAGCTCTTGTTTGTCAGAAATTGGGTACATTTAAAATTTTGCGGGTTGAAATATCAATACTTTTATGATAAAATGCTGAATCAAAGATTTTTTAAGTGAAACTTTTTGCGCGAGGGCTTTGAAGTTATGATCCTTTCTTTTTGTGGGACGAAATGTGGTGGGGATAAGCAATGTCGGTTAGAAGGAAAGAAGTGGCTTGCTTGCCTTCAGGTCTTGGAGAAAAGTGAGACATTACACTCTTCTCGCTTCCTTTCTCATTTTGTATGGTTGCATGTACTGCGTTCAGGCAGCGCAGAGATCAATATGTACATTTGTTATTACTTACTTTAGTTATCGTAAACAGATCATTTCTCTTCTTAAGAAGGAAGAAGATGATCATTATCAGTGGACACATTTATATAATTTTATGTAAAAATATGAATAAGAAACACAATCTATTCAAAAGTGTTTGATGAATAGTTAAAATGTTTCACGTCTATCGTGTGTCATTATGACACAACGTGTTTCTTGGTATCAAACTTTAGAAGAATTCTACTCTTCTAGATCAGCAGAAAAATAAAGTACATGAAGCTCTCACCCCACATCAAGTTCGTAAAAATTTCGATATTTGGTGGGAAAATGATTTTTAAATAATCCTATCTCAATTAATGTGGAGTTAAATTTTAACTATTGTGGAATTGCATTTTAAAATAAAGGCTGTCATCGTGGGGTTTTGAGATTATCTGTAAAGATCAGGGTTCAAAAATATCCGATATTTTCATATACAGTTGAGTCCAGACTTATGCGATGGATGCGTTCCAAGACCCGTCGCGTAAGTCCAAATTTCACATTGTGGAAAAAGGTATGTGTAAAAACTTTTATAAACATAACCAATCATTTTAGACACGTGTAAATACAACCTTAAACAGTTAAAAACCTTTTCTTAACCATACCTTACTGTTTCTTACATAAAGAACTGAATTTTTATTTGTATTTAAAAAAAAGCCGTTTTATTCAACATAAAATACTGCTATGATGCACAGAAACAATGATCAATGGGAAAGAAAGACATAAAATAAACCTGTACGTACGGCATGTAGTAAGGAGAGCAAATGCCCTATAGTTGTACTGTGCAGTTGATTCAATAATGATATTTGTAACTTAAAAAAAGTGAAAATGATCATTTATGCTGTTGTTATTCTAATATATTTTTAAATACAGTTGCTTCATTGGTTCTTTTATAAGTTTCCATCTATGGCATTACCCCTCTTCCTGGTTTCTTTAATTTACAATAAAAAACAGCTTCCATTTTCATAATTTTTGCATTTTGCTTGGGTACTATTACTCGGTGAACTTTTATGGATTTCCTTTTCTTGACTTTTAATTGTACGTATAGAAGATTCACTCATACCATCATACCTAATTGTTGTGCTACCCTTCGAAGCATTTTTTAGTTCAGCTTCAGCTTTTCAAGAAGCTTTACCTTTTCTTTAATTGTCAGAAACGTTCTCTTTTTCTTTCTATCTTCACCAACTTTAGATAAAGCAGCGCTCCTAGGTGTCATTATATTTCGTTAACTTTCGCATTTAGAATGAAAAAAAAATAATGGAAAATGAGAAGTAATTATTTATATAAGCGACAAAAGACTAGTACAGTGCTTCTCTGCTCTCAATGATTCTAAAGGGATGAAGGTCCATTCACGAAAAACAACTTACTCACTGCGGTTCCTTTCCGAAAATTTTCATTTTGCGGGCAAGGAATTCGCGCTAGCTCAAAAATTCTTTACTGTTGAAAAAATCACGTTATTGCCATTTCACTTAAGTCGGATCACTTTGTAGCGGGAGTCGACTGTATATTGGATATTTTGATATTTATCCGATGTTTTCAACCAATTACAAAATAAAGTGTTTAGTAACTGCTTCCTTAAATCAGAGTTATTTATTTTCTTATATTATTATTATAATGCATCAACTTTTAAAGTAATTTTTCTTTCATTATTTATATTCATTATTACATGTTCATGATTTCGCCTCACCCACTCAAAAAGTAATTCAATTGCATCGAGTTCATTTCAACCACTCATAAAAATAAATATATCTATAAATGAATGTTCAATTTATCAGAGCTTATCTTAATTTGTTGAGGTCTTTAGAAAATCAATACTTTTGTCAGGAAATAGAACATTGAAATTAAGGGGAATTCAAATGCTCTAAAACAGTGGTGCCCAACATACGGCTTTCAAAACTGATTCATGTGGCCAGCTAAAAAATCAGGTACAGATAAATGAATTTGCTAAAAAATGTGGCTTTCTTTTAAAGAATTTAAATTCAAGCATCAGTATATTGCATTCCCTATATTTTTACTTCACTTAAATTTATACATTAAAAACAAACAAAAACAGTTTATGGTTAATTTCTTTAGTATGCACTCACATTTTTTCCAATCACAGTCACAAGTAAGCGCTTTGATGAGGTAGTGGCATTCATGTAAAAGTTGAATTCATTGAAGTTGAAAAATTGAAAAAATTGAACTCATGTAAAGACAGGAGTTCAATTTTTTTTTTCGCAATCTTGACTAAAACCATTAAAAAAATTAATTCATAGTTTTCTGAAAAGTACTGAGGACTGCTGAAATACCGCTTTCTGGAATAAAATTTGTTCAATATAACTACTATGTGATTTCATTATAGGATTTGTAGGACCATAGGAGCTATTTCTTGGTCAAAAAATAAATTAAAAAATATTAATATTCAAATATTTGGAACCCGTACAACATGCCCCACTGTCCAATGTGCCCCACCTTCCCCTACAATTTTGTTGTGGATATTCCTAAGTAAGGTGCAGAAAAAACAAGCAAGTTTTCTCACGGTTCCTAAAAAATTTAGAATCACGAACGTTCATTACTTATTTTAGTCATCATAAACTGATGATTTCTCTTCTTAAGAGCAAAGATGATGCACAGTAACAAATATGTACATAACTAAATGAAAAACAATCTATGCTAGTCAAAAGAGATTGATGAATTAGGTAAAATATTCCCCTGTAATATGTGTTTTACTTTTTCAAGTGTTTGTAAAACACACCCTGTTATTTGAAATTAAATTTTACAACACACTTAATGCAAAGTAGTTGAAATACAGTTCTATTTCTATTAAAGTGTGTTTATTTATTTTCCATTTATAATTTTATGAACGAGTTTAAAAAAACATTCCTACCAATTGTGTTCAGCCGTATTGATGATTTAGCACATTTGAAGAGTTTTACTTCTGCTTTTAAATTTATTTGCCCTTAATGTTTAAGTTTCTTCCAGATATTCTGCAACTTGAAGAAAGCTCAACTACTAGCTGAATGGCCCTGATGCAGATGTTCTAGAAAACTCATGATAGTATTGTACTGTTCACTTAAAGAATTGTATAATAGAATGATCTCCAATATTTAGTTTACAAGGATGTCCAGAAATCATTTTCCAAGTTTTCTTAGCTTGACAGCTTTATCAAAACTAATGAAGTTGTTAAAAAAAATAATAAACTTCCATACATAATATGCCATTCATGTTTGTTATGCTTCTTATTATGCTGATGACTTCAGAAAATTTGTTGCCGAAATGGTCTTTGGACTTTCAACAATGACACACAAACCAACAAAAATTTTGTGTTTAAATGCTAAATAGTGTAATTAAATAAAATTTTGATCTTCTTCATACAAACAGTGCTGTATTTCTGATTTTTCACGCTTATTATCATATTTATTATCATTCATTTGTATAATAATATTGAAATGTAAAGAGGTAAAACAAACAATTTTGCAACAGAAATTGAGAAATAGCTGGAATTCTGTTTTGATTCTCTAAATTTAGAGTTTTGAATTTGTTTTGTAAAACAAATGCTTTAAGGTTTATGCTTGTTTGTCATGTAAAAATATTGTTTTCAATTTAGATTTTTAATTAATTTTTCGGTATTCAATTGAAGTAATTTAAGGTATACATAAAATTATGAAAAATATATTTAGGTTTGTTTACTTCTGCATTAAATGAACAGTTCATTGATGCTTATTCTCTTTGTGTAGTTATCCAGAAATCCCCCCCCCCTCTCAAGAAGAGATTTTTCTCCCCACTTAAACTACAGGACAGGATTTGAATAACTGCAGATAACTCCAATTTTGAAAGGGATAGGTAGCAACTGTTGTCTTAGTCTACTTCCGACTGTCAATGCACCTTCTCTGTTTCTGACTAAATTCTGGAAGCATTTTTCAAGATGTTGGAATATAGGTCATGTTCATCCATCCATGATACAGGGTAATGAATGGAATTGCAATCTATATGAAAAAATCTGAACAAAAAATTCAATTTATTTCAATCAAGGGTTTTTTTTTTCACAAACATTCACTTCACAAATAGTATAAAAGAAAATAAATTACAAGCATCAGTATATTTTGCCCTGTCTAATCGAAACTCCCTAATTGAGTAGATGGGAGTAAAGCCTATAACAAAATGTATTTTCTTTATGCTTATAAATGACTGAAATTTTTGATTAAACTTGTGTTTTGTCCATAGTTATTAGTTTTAGGAAATGATACTTTGGAGTAAAGAATTGATAAAAATTTGATAATAATAACCACATTTTGAACATGTGAATATTTTAAAGTTACGTTGCATTCCAGAAAACACAAAGATTAATCTTTGCTTATTTTGTAGCAGTTATTGACAATAATAGTTTGCCCAAAATCTATAAAAACTACAAATTCTGTTTTGGTACCCTGAATTTGATTTTAATTGCCTCATTGAGAAAAATGTCTTTGTTTTCCTTTTTTTTGTGTGTGTGTGTGTAAAAATGTTAGAAATTCTATGTTTGAAATAAAGTTTACAGATGTAACAACACCAAAAAAATTAATTGAACACTAGAGACTTTTGTAATCTTTATGTGGTAATGACCTGAACTGTTAGTATGGAACGAATGAGTTTTCTTCATGCTAAGTTGTATTTAAAATTTCTGTCAAAATTAAATGTAAACATTGCTTTTCCACGAACATTGAAAATAAGAACAAGTCCTCTACTGGTGCTGGGAATGATTTTTTTCTTTGCTTCATTAAGAAAGTGTCTACTTTCTTTTCTTTATAATATTGTTTTGATTTGAAAATATTGTTCAAAATGTAAGTAATAGATGCATGATGTGATGCAGAGAAATAAATAACAATAGAAACATTTGTTTCTTATCCATATGAGTTGAAAATAAGTAATGTTTCAAGTTACACCCCTCAACTCCTTAATTTATTTCTGAATATTCCTATCTTCATCAAATTAAAGTAATAATTTTCAACTTTATTCAAATTAATATTTTAACCAAGAGTGCCTACTGAACCACTAAAATATTTAGAGGTTCTTGGTATTCTTTCTTTCTTTTTTTTTGGGGGGGGGGAGGGATTACCTCGTTTTGACCATCTACCTATTTCTAGTATTGAACTTTCAAATTTTCCTTTGCATATTTATCTTTCAAATTTTATATTTTAATGTTTAACTTAATCACATTTAAATCAGAAAATTGTACAGGGTAAACTAAAACATGCAATTTTTAATTAGCCTTTTTTTATAGCAAACCATTTTAATTAGTGATATTGCGTTTCAGATGGTTACAGGAAATACTTTTAGATTTAAAACTCTTTACAACGTTTGCCTTTCCGAAACAAAAACAAGCAATTTCTAATGTGCATTATCTGTCGTTCATTTATTCATTTTCATTTTCTTACCTTTTTTTATCTCTTTATTTATTTTGAATCAATTAAATTCTAACACATGGAGGTGAGAATTCACATGCTGCAAACCAAAAAAAGAAAAATTATTACAAAAAAAAAAAAAAAAAAACTGTTGGCAGATTTAAATGGATATATTTTTGCCGAAATTAAAAAATAATAAATTATTCCTTAGTTTTAATTGTAAAAGGCATGTGATAGCAAAGTTGCACTTTTTAAAGATTAGCCCATTAGTGACTGAAGTTTTTAATTAAACTAATGTTTTCTTTTTCGGATGAAAATGCTGAAAATTTTGTGTTTTAAATAAAGTTTATAGATACAATAACACCAAAAAGTAAATTGAAAAACAGAGATCTATGTTGTTTACAACAACAACAAGATTACAACAATAAGATCATGCTATTGATCTGAAAACTTAGCATGAAAGAAATGAGTTTTCCTCATGCTAAATTGTTTTCAATTTTTAGTTTTTGCCTTGTGATAAAAATTCAAAATAAGTACAAGTCCTTTTTTGGTGCTCTGAATTGTTTTAATTTTGTTTCATTAAAAAAATGTCTACTATCTTACTACCTTTCATTCTAGTTTTGTTTTGGTATAAAAATGTTGTTGAAAATTTTAAATAATAAATAGTGTACTTTCAAGAAATAAATATAAAATAATGGAGACATCTGTTTCTTATGCATATAAGAATGTTGAAAAAATATAATGTGTCGAAATACACCCCCCCCCCCTCCTTAACTTCCCATTTTATTTCTGAATATTTCTATCTGCATCTAGTTTCAAATAAAAATGACCTCTGATTAATATAATTTCAGTTTTCAACTTTATACAAATTAATCTATTAACTAGGTATGCCCACTAAACCATTAAAATATTCAGAGGTTCTTAATCTCTTTTTTTTTTTTTTGGAGTGGGTTGGGGCGAGATGGGATCCCCGCAGTGTGGGGTGCCCCACCTCTTAAGGGGTTCAACGGCCTCTGAAATTAAAGACAAAAATTGACAAAACCTAGCACTAAGACTTATTTAACGTTACAAATATACACTGATGGCCTCTGGGGAGGGGCTATACAGATTTTGTTGCAGGGAGGCCTAAAATGTATAGATCCTGGCCTGGATAGGATACCTTGTTTTAAGCTTCTACATATTTCTTGTATTCATCTTTCAAACTTTCCTTTGCATATACATGGGTGCCCCCCCCCCCCCCGTAGGTGGGCATCCCAGGCATATATTTCCTTTCAGAATTTTTAAGCTAATGCTAAGCTTTGTGCTAAGCTTTGTTCCATTTAAATCAGAAAATTGTATATTTTTCTTTTTATAGAAAAAAAATAAATAAGTAATGCTTTTGATATCAATATAAGAAATATTTCTATGTTCAAAAATCTTTATAAAGCTTAATTTAATGTAGCAAAAACAAGCAATTTTTTATGTTCGTTATTTGTTGCTTATTTATTTATTTTCATTTTCTTAATCAGTCTTTATTCTTTCATTCATTTTGAATCAATTAAAATTATAATATAATTTTCGTTGTCTCGGAATCTTTTGATTAATTTAAAATTGATCGCATTAAAGAAAATAAGGTTTAAGAAAAAAATATCTGCTCTTAATTCTGCTAACACAGGGCCATTTTGTCTTTTTTTAATGTTTGAATAAAAATCGAGCGTTTCACTTATTGAACAGCATTCATTTTCGAATCCGCGTGCTTACATCTTTTCAGAACCAGAACCCGTTTCAGCCAGTCTTTCCGCTCCCGTTTGCGACTATTTTTTTTAAATGAAACTCGAAAGCGAGCAAGGAGCCAATCTTGCAACTCGGCGGCAACCCTATCTTCCCCCTGTAACTGGTTGCGCTTTCCGAGCATAGCTGTTGTCGCAACTCTGAAAACTACGTTTTCATATAGGGACTCTATGTGTACCTAAGGAACCTCATGTGTACCTAAAAACTTTTAGAACAGAGTGCAGGAAAATTCTGTTTTATAGAAATTAAACTAGGAGAAAGAACGAGGAGAGAATTGCAAAAGCGGATCCTAAGAGGGGAACCGGGAAATGTCCTTTTCCAAAACACAAATTCCCAAGTAAACCAAAAACTGTTCAGAAAACAGGGTAAGGTAAAACCACCAGTAGTTGACACTTTAAAGATTAATTTTTTCTGTTTGATAACATAGCTTTGGAGGGAATTCATCGTAGGAGGAACTTTTAATAAGTGATACCAACTATTCCCCTATTATAATGCAACAAAATTAGATTAATAAAAAGAATGCACATTTTTTTAATAAAAGAAAGGACATTAGGTAGGAGTTGGCACTAAACTAAAACGAGAACATCTAATTGTTGACACATTTTGTTTTCAGTAGTTGATACACATGCTTTGATACAGAAAAACTGGAGTTGCTTAATAAATGAATTCGTGCCTACTTGTGTGAATATAGGAATCGCACTGCCGGATCTAGGCAGCAGCAAGGCAATACCTTTGGCCTGCCTTTTTTACATAGTCGATAACCTTTGCCCCTCCCCCTAGTTGCCGGGTAGCAATTTCTAGAAGGATGCAAATTTAGACTATTTCTGTTGTTTTTTCGTTGAACCTATATAGAATTTCAACGAAGGTGGGTAAAAGGTGGCGGGATTTAGGTTTTGTTCCGGTTCAGAAAAATCGAAGATCCGGCCATGCAGGATTGTAAAGACAGTTATAGAAAAATATAAAAATTAAATGCTTCCGTCATTGTTATAAGACTTTGAGAAGTTTACGTAAAAATTCGAGTTCGGGGACTGAGTAAATATTTTTCATCGTACTAAAAGGCTCATCGATATGTCACAGTACAGCTTCCCAGTAGCAGTTCAATTAATCCTCTTTAGGATCATTTCCAGTCTCCTAAATTTTCGTACTTGCTTTTTGCATCTGTTTTCCAGTAATCTTTCAAAATAAGTCTTTTTGAACACAAACCAGTTTAATTTATCTTTTGCATTCATTTGGTGTAGACTTGATCAAAAACTTTAAAGCTTCTACAATTCAGTGGCGCAACCAGAGGGGGTGGGGGATAACCCCAGAATGCTGATTATAATGTTTCTTAAAAATATTTCTAGCAACTAAAGAGAATAACAGAACGGACCTTGGAAAAACAAAGTTGTTTCAATAAGTTGAAAAAAAAAAAAGAATGTCGCGAAAAAAAATCTAAATTTCTTTTGAGAAGAACCTTGAAATAAATATTTTCAATCGTGGTGGTTTATTAATCAGTTAATTACATCCCCTCCATTTTTTTTTTCTTTTTCCTAGTCGGTCTAAAAATAAGAAAGTCTTCATAATTGGGGAGCCCCCTTTTTCCCGGCGAAACCTTTAAAGAGTGTCTCAGATCTCGTTTAGGGCTTGAATTTCGAAAAAATTCCAGGGGAGAACTACCTAACATCTCGCACTCTAAAAACATCGAGAATCGTTTAATATTGCTTTTTTGGAGCTTCAAATTTGGAAAATTGCCAAAACCCTAATGTTACCAAATATAATCTAATGTCTCGTTTTTAAGACGTCCATTACGAAAAATTTCCGGACAAGGGCCCGAATGCTCTCGTAGGAAATTTAGAAATGAAAAAATTGCAATTTCGAAAAATTTAAAAGGGTGAGCATTTAAATCCTTCGTCACTGAATATTACTTAAAAACTTCGTTTCCTGTGACTTCAATTTCGAAGCATTTTTTTGGTAACAGCACCAGAACCCCACTGCTCGTAACATCATCAAAGTTAATCTGTACCTGCGTTTTAGGAAATTCAACTTTGAAAGATTGGGTGGAATGGTGATCGCTTTAGATCAATTCTGCAAAAAAAAAAATCTGAGGCAGCCCCCAAAAGTCCCGTCCTTTACCTCGAGATGGGAAGATTTGACGCAGTCAATTGGGCGCCGGGAACATTGGGTGCCGGGAACATTGGGACCAATGGTGCTTGACGCTTAAAGTGCTCGGCGCCCAATGTTCCCAGCGCCCAATCTTCCTAGACCGCTCTTACCCGTCAACAAATATCGCCTATAATCGCGTTTTTAAAACTTCAATTTCTAAAAATTTCCACGGAAAGCCCCTCGAAACTTTCCTTCCCGTAACATCATCAGAAGCCGTCTAAAACTGAGTTCTTAGGGCTATACTTTCAAAAAATTTCCGGGGGAGACCCCCGGACCATTAGTTGGCGAAAATTTTAGGATTAAAATATAAATATAGCAATGAAAATAACGATTTTTTAAATTATTTTATGAAAATTATACTTGCAAAATTTGTAAAGCAAAAATTTTTTTATAAGAAGCGTGAAGAAGCAGAGGATAAGTTGTAAAACTCAATTTTTACGGTTATTTTTTTGATGAATAATTTCATATACCCCTCCCATCCCCCATAAACATAAACTGCTAAAAAAGTTCCTAAATCCATATAGTCTGGATCCGCCCCTGTGGAGGCATCGATACAGCAAATAATATGAGAGGGAGAGGCAATAGCGAGCATATGGGCAAGTAGAAAAAACTTAGACCAGACTTCTCTTATGTGGCCAGACCTTAGCCTAGCTAAGGCAGTTAGGGCAACTCCTGAGCAGGTCCTCTGAAAGGACAATTCAGGATACTCTGCAGTGTACCAATCGTGTTCAGGTGGAATCCTCCAAGTTGATTTTATTTTGCCAATAAACATGGAATGAACATCTAAGACTCTTAAAATTTATGATGGGAGAATGAAAAAGTTATTGCCTTCCACGGGGAGTCTGTCACCGGCATCATTACCACGAAATAGGAAAATTACTTAATTTAGAACCAGTAAAGAATGCGAACAACACCTTTGCTTTGCGTAAATTATATGATGACATCGAAATTCAAATTTGAAGCTTAGAATCGCTTAAAGTAATTTCTGGTACGTACGGTACATTACTGACACAAATTTTGTTAAAATTAATTCCGAATAATTTAAATCTGGAATTTCAAAGAAAAAGAAAATCCAAAGATAGTTTTTATGTTAACGAACTAATTGAGTTTTTAAAATTGAAAATAGAATGTCGCGAAGCAATGATACAAATGCAAGATAAATTAAGTATTCAGAACTCGGAACATAATAGAAAAGAAAAAGTTACGGGAAGAAAAAATGTTCCTTCAGCAACTGCGCTGAAGGTTTTGATTCTCCAATCGGGGCCTCATACTCAGTGCGTATTCTGTGATAGGTCAGAAAACGAAACCCATTCATCTGAAGCTTGCCCAAAGTCGATTGCTGACAGAAAAACGGCCTTGAGAAAGAGCGGAATCTGTTATTTATGTTTGCAGAAACAGAACCACTTAAAGTACTGCTATGCGAAAATAAAATGCGATTATTGCGGTTGGAGACATAAACAGCCTTGTTTGCGAAAGGAATAAAATTAATGAGAGGAAACCAATTGATAGAGCTCATAATTTAACGAATAAAACACTTTTCGAAGAAGTTTAATTGCAAACCATGGTTGTTAAAATTCAAGGCAATGGAATAGAAAGATACATACGTGTTTTGACTGACACGGGGTCTCAAAAATCTTATATCCCGAAATATTTAGCTAAGGCAATGCATTATGAATGTATTAATGAAAGTAATCTGATTCATAGTCTCTTTGGAGGGAATGAAGTCGTTAAAACTCATAAAGAGATCATTGTACACTTAGGTATAGTGTTAGGGGAGATTATCTTTGCAATTTCAAGGTTTTAGATCAAACGAAAATCTGTGCTGACATTCCACAGATTAATATTAAACCTTTTTTGAATGAAATGAAAGCCCAAGGTATTTTTTTGAATGATGTGAAAAATTTGAACAAGAAATTGTTTTACGAACATTCTCCTGCAGAAATTCATCTTCTCATGGGTGATGCTGATATAGCGGGTAAACTATTGATAGGAAAAGTAAAGAATTAGATTGCGGGTTAGTGTGTGTTGAAACTTACTTAGGCCGGAATGTAATGGGTCAAGTCCCGCGGTTGAATCAATCTCAAAATGTTAATATGACTGTCGTTAGTATGTGAACTCAAGAATTACCGATATCCTCCTAGTGGGATCTGGAGCTGCTGGGTATTAGAGATACAGTTGAGCCAAATACTAAAGACGATTTGCAAAAGGCCGTGATGATACATTTTCAAGACACTGTGAAACAGAATCCTGACGGTAGATATGAAGTAAGTTTGCCATGGAAAAGGGATCATGCCGTTTTGCAGCGCAACTATGAATTATCTCTTAAGAGTTACAGTCTGCGTATAAGAAATTGAAAAAAACTGAATATAGAGAAAAATACAAGCAAGTTTTTGAACCGCAGTGATGTCTTCTTTGAAAATCAGACCCGTCTTTGACGCTTCGTGCAAAATCCCTCAGCAGCCATCCCTGAATGACTGCCTAGAGACTAAAATAAACTTTATAGAAACAATTCTGTCCATTTTAGCTACATTTCGACTCTACGAAATCGGTGTGATTTCTGATATAAAAAGAGCATTCTTACAAATATCCCTAAATGAAATCGATAGAAATTTCTTGCGATTTCTTTTGTACAATGAACAGGGGAAGGTCAATACTTTTAGACACCGTCGCTTGGTCTTCGGACTGACGAGAAGTCTGTTTTTGTTGATCGCTGTTATTCATCATCATTTGCCAAAAGAAATTTACAAGTCCGAGAATACTGAAGAACTGTTGAAAGTTCTACGAAGCAGCAGGGCTGAATTTAGTTCCATGCCGCCCCTAAACAAATTTGAAATCTGCCCCCCCCTAAAAGAAGCAAAATATCCTTGACTCAAAAAAAAAAAAAAAAAAAACGTAAGAAAGTGTTCCCGCCCCGATGAAATGATCACAGTGATCTCCCACAAAATTTTTTATTCGGCAAATTTTGCTGACGATTCGACAAATACCATGATTGAAAAACATTTGAATTTCATAAGATGTGTGAAAGTAATCATTATTAAATTACAAGAAAAAATTGTCTCTGTGGAAAATGAAAGAATGCTAATATTTTACGTTCAAGAATAACAATTTAATTCAAAAAATGTGTATTATAATAGCAAATTTGCCGCCACTGAAAATTTTGCCACCCTAGGCAGCTGCCTACTCTGCCTATTGGGAAATTGAGCCCTGATAACTCCCCAGAAATTTTGTCAAATTTAGTTTTAAAAACTCAATTTTCGGGGTAACGAGATATTAAGTGAGGGGGTGGATTTAGGAATCTCCTTCGAAAATGTTTCAAAGTTTAAATTTTCGAGTAATTTTTGAAAATTAAGAAACTAAAAATGCATTTTGTCTATTTTTGATGATGTACGGAGAAAGGTCAGGTTTCGGCCGCTGGATCCAAAATACTTTTTGAAAATAAAGCTTAGAAACCAAAATATTCTGTCATTATACTTTGAGAAGTTAGAAGAGGAGGGGTGCTCTTCTAGCTCTTCAGCTGTCCAGCCTAAAAATGCACCTTTAGGTAATGTTTGCTTACATTAAAGGAAGTGTGAAGGAGCTTAGAATCCTTCCTTCCTGGAAATATTTTGCCTTTGAGGCTCTAAAAATTCGATTTTTAACTATATTTACACATATTTTAGAAAGGGATGGATTCGTGAGCTCCTCTGAAAAACCTCCTTTTAAAGCTATCATCACGATATAAACTAGGGAAGGAGGGGGTCCTATCAAAACTCGTTTGTAATTGAAGTCCAAAAAAGTTGCTTTTAAGCAAGTTAAGTGATAAGGGCTGGATAAGCTAGTTTCTGTTGACATTTTTTCCAAATAAAAGACTTAAAATGCAATTTTTTGCTACATATCAAGGCATTTGTGAAAGGGCATGGGAAAAGGGGATTCTCCTCCTAGTTTCGAAATTAAAGCCATAAAAACGAAAATTTACGCTCTCTTTGGTCTTGTGAACAATAGGTATACGGTATACTCTGAGAACCGCAGCATTTAGAGATTGTACAAGTGTCTGTAGTTGGAATCAATAAAGGATGTAAAAGATGGAGACAAATTTTGGAAAAAAAAAGTTTTGTTTTGAGGATAGGGGTATAATTTCTCCCCCAATTAAGGAATATACTTCTTTTTCTGTAAAATACATGTGTTAAATTTTGTTATCTTCTCATAATTTTTTTTTCTTTTTTTTTCTTAAAAAAATTCCTACAATCACAAGGCTTTGGGAGGGGCTATGGCCCCCCTCTAGATCCGCCCCTGTGTGTATGAGAGTATTTTATGTAGACAATTGTGTTACGAGCAATGTAGACAATTGTGTATGAGAGTATTTTATGTAGACAATTGTGTCACGAGCGTGCAGAATTTGACAGTTAGAAAAAAAATATGAACAAAGCCACGGAAATAATGAGAGAAGGTCAATTTGACTTAAGAGGTTGGGAAAGCAATGAGCCTTCTGTTAGTCCTACTTTAAATCCTGAAACACATGTTTTAGGATTGATGTGGAATAAAGACTTTGACACTTTGAGAATTGATAACAGAATCGTTAAAATTAGAAAACACAGAAAAGTTAGCTCAAAGGAAAATTTTATCGCTCATAAGTCGTATTTACGATCCCATTGGATTCATCACTCCAGCTTTAATAAGATCAAAACTTATTCTGCAAGAAACTTGGAAGAATAAAGATAATTGGGACTTAGAAGTTAATGATGATGCAAAAAAGAAATTTATCTCCTGGTTCAAGGGTTTACACTATTTAGAAAATATCAAGATCCCTAGATGGTTAGGAGTCAATGTGGAAACGAAAATAAGTTTACATACATTTGTTGATGCAAGCAAAATTGCTTATTCAGCTTGTATATTTGTAAGATGCGAATCCTTTGAGGGTGAAGTAAATGTGCAACTACTTCAGGCTAAATCTAGAATAACGCCGATGAAGAAAATAACCATCCCTCGCCTCGAGTCAATGGGAGCCACTACCGGAGCGAGATTGTTCCAGTCCATGAGCAGTGCTCTTGAACTGGGACACTACAACGTTGAAAATTACTTTTGGACTCATCAACCGTGTTAACATGGATTAAAAGACAAGAACAATGGTCAGTATTTGTGAGCAACCGAATCGCCGAAATAAGAAGATTGACTGAACCAAAGAACTGGTTCCATGTCCCAAGCAATGAGAATATTGCGGACCTCCTTTCTAGAGGATGTGGAGGTGAACAACTTTTGAAGTTCGAGTGGTGGCTATAGGACCAGCCTTGCTAAAGAAATCCTAAGAAGAGTGGCCTAAGTCTTGTGAAAGTGTTAATGAAGAGGAAGTTGAATGGGAGAGGAGGAAGTTGAACGGGAGAAGAGAAAAACTGTCGTCTCAGCCGGCAATGTGGAATTTGAATCCACTGCGAGTTCATTAGCATCAAGAATCTCCAGGTTTTCAAGAATGGTAAGAGTTACAGCGTGGATATTGTGCTTTCAGCCGAAAGCGATTTGCGAAAACATGGAGATTTATCACTAGAAGAAGTAAAAAAATGCCAAGAAAGCATTATTACGCTCGGTACAGAAGGAATGTTTCAATGATGAAGAAGACAAGAAATCTTTGAAAAACTTTCAAGTTTTCATTAATAACATACTTCGACTGAAATCAAGACTTACCAACGAAGATGAATCACCTGAATTCATTGCTGCTTTGATTCTTTCTTCAAAACATTTAGTGGACAAACGACTCATTGAACAAGAACACTTGGTTAATAAGCATGATGGAACATACATTCTACTAACAGTTTTAAGAGAAGACTTTTGAATTATTAAAGGTCGGAGAACCGTACGCTCCGCTATTAGAGAATGTTTCATCCGTAAGAGACACAGAGCGAAAAGTCTTGAAATTTCATTTCCACCTTTGCCTCTAGACCGTACTAAGTTATCAGCAGTGTTCCAGGTGTCCGGGGTGGAACTCTCAGGTTCCCTAATAACTAAGACGAATGAGAAAGTTTGGGTAGTCCTTTCTTCTTGTGGTGTTTACAGGGCTGTTCACTTAGAGTTGATACCTTCTCTTAGAACGAATGCTTTTACTCAAGCATTACGACGGTTCATCGCAAGAAGAGGTACAGTACCAGTTTTATATTCAGATAATGGTATAAACTTTACTGGCCTGAATGCTTCGTTAAAAAGGCTTGAGTGGATAAAAATCCAAAAGGAATTCGAGGTAAATCAAATAGAGTGGAAATTTAACCAACTATCTGCCCCATGGTGGGGAGGATTTTGGGAAAGATTAATTGAAATCCTTAAAGATCTCCTGAGAAAAAACTTGGGACTGTCAACTCTGACGTATGATGAACTCTTGACTCTCGTCTGTGAGTGTGAAAGCATCATGAACAACATTGACTTACTTATCAGATGAACCAGATTTGTGAGCTTTGACACCGTCATCCTTTCTACAAGATCTCCCTACCAATGGCGTGCCCGATCTTGACAAAATTGACAAGAAAAATATCAGTAAGAGATATCGATATGTTCAGAGACTGAGAGCAAACTTAAAGGAACGGTTCCGAACTGAATATCTCGGATTTTTGCGGTCATCAATGCCTAAGAAATGCGACCAAATCGCCGTTGGAGACATTGTCTTAATTGGTAGAGAGGACAAAAAGCGCCTTCACTGGCCTTTAGCGAGAGCAAAGGCACCTTACTCAGGTCTTAGGTTGAACACCACTGATTTTCCGATTAAAAAAAAAGAAATGGTGGTCCCATTTTAGAAATTTTGGCAACAACCGACTCAAGTTATAGATTATGAATAATTTTAACACTCGTCGCGTCGTTTTGTGGATTTTTGACTGCTGTATTTGACTCTTTCTTCGAAACTTGCTACTAATTCAAAAAAAAATCAAATTAAAGTTGGCATTCATATATACAGACGGCAGAAAAAAAGTGTTTCAGCAACAAATTTTGTAAAAGCTGCTGCTAAATTGCTGTTTCTAAATTTTACCATACTTTCCTTTAACACAAAAGTTTTTTTTTTAATTTTTTTTAAAACAAAATTGAATCAAAAGTGTTTCTTTTGATTCAGTTTTGCTTAGCAATCTCAAAACAGTTTTCAGGCCGTAGCATGTAGGAGTCATTCTCGATATGAAAAATGCTACTAAAAACCATATATATAAGGTTCCACTGTTTTTTTAAATTGTACAACAAATTAAACTCCTGTTTGTGAAAATTGCAACACCATAAAGGAAGCATCATAGTTGAATGAAATTTAATGCACAGTTGAGTGGTAATGGTACAAATAAATGATTACATTTTCAAACCAAACAAACAATAAAAAGAGATAGAAATTAGTATTTTGTGTGGCCACCATGCGCCGCAATAAGAGCTGCTACACGACTCGGCATGGAGTGAAACAAAGTTTGAATATCTGCCTGCGGAAGAGCATTCCATATTGTTTGTATGCGCAACCAAAATTCGTCTGTCGAAGCAACAGAGGACGCACGAGGATCACGAGCGAGACGCCGCCCAAGAAAATCCCACACATGTTCAATCGATGACATATCCGCATAATATGCAGGCCAAGGAAGAAGCTGTACCTGCGGCGAATCAAGGTAGGATTTGTCAGTCCTCCGACATGTGGACGAGCATTATCCTGCTGGAATACAGCCCCAGGCAATCCTTGCAGGAAAGGAATAGCCTGGGGCTGTAAAACTTCGTTTATTTATCGGGTACTGTTCAAATTGTCCACAATTCGTAGCAATTGTGATCGTCCATGATATGCTATGGCATCCCAGACCATAACTCCGAGTGTTCTTCACTGTGGCGTTCGATAATGCACTCCGGAATGTACCGTTCTCCTGCATAACGCCTGACACGAATTTGGCAATCATGCTGCCACAAATTGAAGCGAGATTCGTCAGAAAAGACGACCTGCTGCCAATCAGCACGCCTATGCATATTGGTCCATTGTAGCCACAGGCGGCGATAGTTTGCGTCACAGGAATCCTGTATGAAGGAATCCTTGCGCGCAGCCCACGCTGCAGCAGATGTCTCCAAATTGATGAAGCACACATTGAAACACCTATACCTGTTGACCACTGTGCTACCAATTGTCTAAAAGAAGCTGTGCGGTCCGTCAGCGCTATACGCACTTGCGCCAGAAAAAAGCAAAATTTAAAGAGAAAAATAGCAACAAAAAATGCAGACATGTATTTTGGCTTTACAAGCAGTGGAGTTCCAAGCACCTGTGCCACATGGGTCGATATCTCCTTGTGTTGTACTCCCCCCCCCCCGCTACTGATTACAAGGAAACTTTTTAGCACCAAGTCTCCCATTTTGGGAACCTTTAATTAAGATTTTTTCCCTCATCAAGTAATAAGGATATTATTTTGAAATTATTTTAAATTGAATCATAGAGTACTTAACTTTATTGGTAAATTTTTTCCAAAAGGTTTGAATGTAAAATAAAAAAAATACCCTTGAATTTCAAAAATTTCTCGTTTTTGCATTACACGGAAAAAAAAGTTCCTTAAAAATTATTAATATCAATGCAGAAAATTAGAAGCATAGAATATGAAGCTCAATAGAGCTTTTTTCTAATCACAAAAAGGAGGTCAAGAAAAATAATTTAAAGGAGTTTTATAGGACTTCATTTACTGAAGTCCAAAGATGGGAGACTTAGCATGTTCTGATTAGCAGAGCAAGTCATGGCTAGTAGAAGCGGTCTTCTCCCATTTTGCATGAATGAACCAGTGGCGGCTCGTCACTATGGGCCGGGCCCACCCAACAAACAACAAAATAGTGCATAGTTAGAGTATTTAAAAATGTCTTTTGTGTTTCCGCTTTAAATAAAATCAGGACATGAAATTCATTTTAAATTTCTAGCACTCTGCTATTCGCTAATATAAGAAAAAAGTGTTCCTCTTCTGTTAACTAGCGATAGCGCTTTAAGAATGATCTTTTAGGCCATTTTAACGGCGGCCCACTACTTAACGAAATGCGAGCATTAAATCAAAGTATACAATACAATATTTTTGGTTCCCACTCATTTCATTGCATGGGATGTCCATTTTAATTTATTTTTCTTTATGGAACTTAGAGCGCATTCTCGAAATTTCTGAATGGACATTTTATTTTCGAAAAGGCGTTTGCCATTTTTTAAGTTTCAGTTTGAATTTAGGTTCAGTTGGTTTTCAGTGTCGTGCTAACATAATAAGAGTTAAGAATTTATATTTTTTAATTAAAAGCTGTACCTAAAATGGTCTTCATTGGGTGAGATTTTTTCAATTTTCTTATAAGCTATGATATTTGGTTGAAGTAATAAGTCTTAACAGTGTTGGCCCTATTTGTGATGCCTTTTCTACGCTGGAGTATTCTGACGCTGAGCAAACCTGAATTATTACAATGAAAATTAAAAGTAATTTAAATTTCTTATAAAAAGAATATATTGGTAATTAAGTAAACTGTGTTTCTAGAAAAATTAGTTACTAGTTTCGTAATTTGATATATGAGGCGGTGAGAAACAAAGGGATGAAAGGGATGCAAGTGGCAAAATTAAAAATTTGGAGATAACCAGTACAAATGGCAGGTGAACCTCTCCTCTGTCTTAGGGCAAGAGATAGCACTAGATAGAGGCACCTACCAGGGCAAGAGATAGCCCTGGTAGGTGCTGCTCTACAGCATGATTTAACAAAAAAAAATCTATGAAAGCCTGCCTAGGAAGTAATCTTTAAACGCGTTTTACTCAAAACTTGAAAATGTCCACTTACATCCTTTTGCTTCTCACTGCCTCATATAATAACGAAGCATGTTAAAGTGATAATCCTGCTGCATGATCCCAGTCACAATCTAATTTTTTCTATCCTGTTTGGGAAAAAGGAGGGGGGGGGGGGGTCTTATTGGTCTTCATTGCCTTATTATTTGGCACGCCCACCTTAGTTCTCTTCATTTTATATGTTTTCCTTTTTCTTGTGAAAACTATACAATCGTCAGAGGCAACCCGACCTTTTGGGAGGAGAGTGGTTGAGTTCTCAATTCACAAAATGAAACTCCGAACTTCACCGAATTATATAAAATGAGCATGCACGCATACTAAAACATAATTATAAGATACATTAGGCCTAAAAAGCTACATGGGCTCCAAATTTGCCAAATAAATAAAGTTTTGGGAGGCCACAATGACCTCCATCGGGGCTTCTCCTGGATAACAGCGGGCCCACCCGCCAAATTAAGCCACGAGCCGCCGCTGGAATGAACTCTCTCCCCTCTTTATTTTTTCCTGTTCAAGCCACAGCCCCCTTTGTATTTTCTCATTATAAACTCTTTTGTTGTTCAGGGTCAAGAGCAGGTGCTTTTATCGAAACAATAGACATTCCATTCGTTTAGAAGAAAGTACTGGAAAAACAGGGGTGCCAATCCTCCCAAAGGAGTATGACGCATACCTCTGAATTTCTACAGAGCACGGAAGAGATTCCCCTAAAATAAGATTAAAGATCGCTTTAAAATTATCCCCCAACCCTTAAAAATGTCAGCTCAATCAGCGCCATGTGCCCCTCCCCCGTGAGGGCACCCCTGAAAGAAATACAATAACAGAGGTTAGATTTTTCAATAGAGAAATTTCAATGGAAAATTTTACTGTTTTTTGCATTTTTCACTTTGCCACAAGCATCAAACAATATGGAAATAATATATTTTAGCGTATTACAAGAAGATGACTGCAGTATCACTTGTTTGTGAACAGCCAGATTCAGTTTGGATAGTTGAGAAGAAAAAAATTAAACGAAATTGCTTAGATCACGGATATTGTGATAACTGTCTCAATTTGCGATTTTACAATTTATTGAATAAAATTATTGAAGCTAGAACCATTGCTAATTCCTCAACTTGAAGCATGCAGGCCATAAAGCTCTGAAAGCATTATGATGATGTAAATCATTTCATCAAACATGTTGTGAAGCAACCGAAACGTACACTGTGAAAAAACCCTCGCCTATGATGAAACAAATACACTGTTAGGCAGCCCAAGCAAATCTTAGTTTCGTTTTATACGAGTTGCTTCGGGTCATTGTCACTTACAGTTACTCAATCCTCGACATGGTTACTTGAAGAGACCTACTACTTCTCTTTTTGTATAAGTAAAACCTAAATCTTTTCGCTAAAAGATATTAAATTGTGTGAGAAAAGTTCCCTTTAGTACACAAATGTATAAGAAAAAGGAATGAAAACCAGGCCCAGATCAGTGTACCCGCAGAGTGGGCAGGGGGAGGGGGAGGCACGTCCCTAAAGAACCCAACGGCTCAAGAATTTGAAAAAAAAAATGAAAATGACTACCACTAAGACTTATTAACGTTGCAAATATACACTGCTGGCCCCTGGAGCTGGTTTCCACATATATTTTGTTGCAGGGGGGCCCAAATTTTATAGATCCGGTCCTCATGAGAACTTACAAGATCTTTTTAAGCTTAAATACGTTAAATATGTACTTAAAGTACCAATAACTAACTTTATTAATTACATAAAGATGATTTTCGTATTTTTTAACTGGATTTAGTCAGATATTATTCAAGTATCAAAATAGTGGAAGGGATATGTTTGTTATCCTCACTAAACACAAAATCTCCCATTTTAGGACCGTACCATATATCCTACCTAATGAATATTTTTGCAAAATGTCAGCTACATATGATTAGAAACGTGTATTAATCCTCAAAACATATAAAATATTTTCAATGTGGTTCATGCAGTGGCGTTTGATGGGTTAATACAAGAATATGTGAGCTTTTGAATGAAGTGCATGACTTTGCATTCTTTTACTAACATCTTTTTGCACTAAAATAACATGCAATCTCAAAACCTGTCTTCAATATTTTTCACTAACTTGCGCTTTTAGCACTGCTTTATAGTATAACGAATTTCTTTCTGGTGCTGGAATCTGTTAATTTGTATCTGGCATACAGTCAAAAAAAAAAAAAAAAAAAAACCCGAAAAATTTCGGAAAAAACTTTTTTTCGAATGGGTTTATTTCTACTCTGGAAAAATTGAAAACATGAATTTTTTCAACTTTTCATGAAGTTTAAATTGAAATTTCTCATACTTAAAGTCTGAAGCAATTTCCTCTCCCTGCCCCCCTTGTATATTAAAATACTGTCTAACTTTGAGAATGAAAGTTGTTGTATGATAATATAATTTGCATATAAATCAAAAAATATTTAATACTTACCTCAAAAAAAAAAAAAAAAAAATAAACCTATATCCTTAGTGAAGAATTTATTTTCCTTCTTCATTAAACAAATGAGCATAACTTTAACCACAAAACTATGTTTCTGCTGACTGTGCCAGTCAAATTTGTCAGGGTGCGGGCGGATAAAAAAAAAAAAAAAAAAAAAAAAAAAAAAAAAAAAAAAAAAAACGGGCAAGCAATTTTCCATGTCACTTTATTAAAAGTAAATAAATTAACAAAACAAAAATATAACAATATGAGAAGAAATTTAGCAATAAATAAATAAATTGGTTTCAAACTGGCTGCCGTTTGAAGTAATATAGAGATGCAACTGTTTAAATTTTCATTCAAGGACTGCAAGTCCTTTAATCAATCCTATTTCCTATAAAGCAATTGTCTTAGAGAGTCCAACCTTATGTGTAACTTAGGGTAAACCTGCGACTCTAAAACAGCCCATACAGTGTAGTAAATGGGATTGAGGTCTAACAAGTAGAGCATCCACTCTAAAGATGATATCATGTCAAAAACAATGCGGCTTGCACCACTCTTCTCTTTTTGTCCGTATGAACTGGTGTGGAGTCAAATTGAAATGTTTAGTCTACATTGCTGTGCAGAAGTACTCTTAGGTTCACAGACGTACAACTGCTTCTAAAATGTCCTTCTGGTACACTATTTGATTTATTTTATGGTCCTCATCCACAAAAAGATTTTTTCGCTTGTATTGATTCCATCAAAGACAAAACCCGACTATGGATTTTGGTGATGTTTAACATTTTCTAAGGTGCTTGGAGACCAAATCCTATTGTTTTGGAGGTTATGAGCTGGTTGAAAGGTAAATCAGTAAAAGGTATCCTCTTCCAGCGTGGACTTAAGGTTCTTCTCAAGCGTTTCTAGAATTTTTGGAGTCCTATGAATGCTTGAACTTTTTGCAATTTTGCAAATCTTAAAACTTCTGTTTGATCTGTTCTTGCACTTAGTCACACTTATCGGTCACAAATTCCCATCTTACGAACGATTTCTCTCGTGGAAACTCAAGGATTTCATTGAACTCACTTTTGGATGACCTGACGATTCATTGAAATGTTCACTGTTCGTTTTTGTACACTTTCCAGACATCGACTATCATTTCCAAGCCACTTGAAGCAGCATACCGCATCAAATACTGTTTGCCGAGACAAATTAAGCAAAGAAACTGTCGTTCTACATGGTTAAACAGCTTTAAAATAGCAAGTTTTTTGCTTCAAATTGTAAGAAAACCAAAAAAACAATACATAAACCAAGAGAAAGATTGCAAATTATTTTCTAATAAAGTGAGAGACAAAAATAAATAAGACACTCATTTTAAAACAAAATTACTTTCCTTCCATTTGATGATGCAATCTTTGTTGGAGTTTTTTTTTTTTTTTTTGGCGCACCTTGTATACCAGAATTTCCCTAACTGTGGTCCACAGACCCCCAGGGGTTCGCAAGTAAATGCCAGGGGATCCGCGGTGTTATCCAGTTAAAACGTAAAATTTAATCGAGATTGTAGGACGAGTAACGATATTTTAAGTCAAAAAGAATGTGCATTTAATAGGAATAAAAAAAGTTCTTGTTTAAGTACATGCAGGATGCAGCAGCTCCCTCCTCCCCCTCCCTTGAAACTCTCATAAGTAACTTCCAGAAACTAGTGACCGATAGCGAGCAGAGGGAGGTGGCTCCCTATGATTGACGCAAACTTAAGCAGGCAGCATTATGAAGGCTAGGCAGATCCTAATCACAGCATTACGATGCTGACACAGGGTAGGTTTGCCGGAACCATAGGTAATAATTAAAATCCTAATACACCATAAAAGTACAACTCATATGAAAAATTTCCACACTTAAACTAGGCTAACACTGTTTTGTTCAATAACTTCAAAAGTTCACTTTTATCAACAAACTTGTAGAATAAATTTGCTGATAACATTTTTATTCCTAATTGAATTTCAAATAGAATTTTACTTCCATAACTCAAAATAACAATGTAAGAAATGATTACCAGACAACAGCTCTGTAAAGTATACAGAACATTGAATAAATAAATTTAAAGGAAAAATAGCCTAAAAATATATTATGAAACACAGATTTAACTGTGTCAAATCGTTTTTTTATCGTACGCGCCGCGAGGGGGACGAAGTTCCTAATTTTTCCGGAGGGGGGTCCGCGGAGGTCTGAAGTTTGGGAACCTCTGTGTCTACTACCGTGCTAAGCCCATAAGTGGAACCTGCAGTCGAGCTCAAGCTGATATTTTGAATAGTGTGTTTTAAAGTTTGGCTCTTCCATATATTTGATTCAGATGTCTTTTTTTTTCCAGAATTAAAAAAAAAAAAATCAAATGACCTTAAAATATTTTATTAAGTAAAATATGAAACAGAGAAAAACTTGGTTATAATAACTCAGTTTTGTTCAAAAGTGCTGGTATGACTACTTTTACTACTGTTCTTAGCACGGTCATATGAATAAACAGAAACTGCAGTTTACGTTTTGGTTAAGCTTTAGAAACCATTATGCAGCTTTGGTTAGGGGTTTTTGTTAGAAAGAAAAAGAAAAACCAATTTAGTTTAGATTTGGAAAAAATCAAAACTCAATAGCTTTCATTTTCAGACAGTAAAGTTACATTGTAAGGAATGGAAATCATACTCATTTTTCTTTCAAACAATATCAATCATAATAACAGGCATTTATTTACTGCTTAATATCAATTATGTTTGAAAAAGTCAAAAATTACAAAGGCAATCTAAAACAGAAAATGTAATTGGTTTCATAAAAATCCTAGACTATGAGTGTTAAATCCTATTTTCCTGGCTGATTAGGCGCAAAAACTAAAATCAACTTAAGAAATTAATCAATTATTGAGATCTATGTATATAAAGGTAAAGAATAAAATTGGCAGACTTAAGGTGTCTTACTTACTATACTAATTAACTTCAAAAATAATTGAAGCCTTCACAGAATGCAAAAGGATTGAAATTTCGAAAACAAGGCATATAATCTTCGGCAAAATCACGTGTTTGGCGATGGTATGTTTCCAAAAAATGTTTCCCAGCGGAAATCATGGTGTTTAAAGATCAAGGTTGGAAAAATAGAAGCTGCAAGGAAGAAGGGACTAAAAATATAGAGAAATAGGAATGTTTTTATGCCTAGCAATACCCCAGTATATTCTACTTTTTGTTCTGATATTGAACCATATGTGTTACCATAGTGTAGAAGCACGCATTTCAAACTTTGCTTTGAGCAAATTTTAAACTAATAAGGGTATAATTTATTCAAATTTTGATTACCAGGTGCGGCACAAACATGGGCAAAAGATTAACCAGTTGTAAATAATCATTGTCACTATTTTCTTTCTTTTGAAACTGCAATGTACACAATTCCAAGGTTACAGAATAATTAAGCAAAAAAATTTGTTTTCATGCAATGTTTAGGTTTAAAAGTCTCCGCTGAAAATCAATAAAAATCACTTACCGAATTCAGGCACCAAGCATTTTTTTAAAAATTACTTATAAAAAGAAGTTCAAATCTTGTTCTCAGCCAATTTTTAATTCACTTTTTGAACATTCATTGTTCGATTTTCAAAATAAATGAAAAATCAGTGATGATAAAAAAGCACAAATTTGCAGATGTCTCTCAGGGCTACAAGGAACATCTTTTTCCATGCAAGAGAGTCAGATAAGTGACTTAAAGACATCTTGAACCTGAGTTAAGGATATCTTAACATCCATAAGATTACACTTTGCATTGAAAAAGAGGTTTCTTGCGACTCCAAAATATTTGTTTTCTAAAATGTGCTTTTTTAATGTTGATGGTTGTATTTAAACATTCTTACACAACAGGTTTTTTTTTCCTTTCAAAATAAAATACTCATCTTTCATGTTTTTCAGAAATAATGGCCATTCAGTATTACTTATTAAAAATATTTGCTTTAATAAACAACATACAAATAACATATTTAATCAAGATAAGACTAAGATTATAACTAATTTGAAATTTTTCAAAACAAGATAATCCAAATATCACATTCTGAAAAATGAAATGATTTTTTTTTTCTTTCTTAAATTATTGAAGTCTATACTTAAGAGTCATTCTCCAGAAAACGTAACTTTTGAATGCAAATATTTTTCAATTTTGAAACCTGTTTTCTTTTTTGTCCATTCTTACATGAAAAAGTTACCAACTAGAAGTAACCATAAACAATGGCCCAGCTAAGTTCCAATTATTTTACTCATAAATAAAAAAATGACTTGTTCGCAAAAATGAAAAAAAAAAAAAACTTTTAATATTTAAAAAATTGAGGCCAATTCAATATTAAAGTAGTAATTTTGCTAATTCTGTAAACAATCAGCTATTTTAATGATTAGTGGGATTATAATATTAAGCTCACTTAATCAAAGTATGGCTTAATTAGTAGTTTTAAATGTATGTTAAAAAATAGTATTTAGTATATTTGAGGATATACTAGCAATTTATAATTTTGATAGAATGCCTATTATTGATGTTCTTCCCCTACATCATTTATTTTCATCTCAGAAATAATGACATTGATAAGGTCTGTCATAGAGGTGAGGAATTTTCCATTAATATAGGCCTAATAGATACATTTTTCAGGGGAAAATGTTTTTTCTTTGTTGCTACAATCTGCACTTAATAAGCATGTGAAAACATGTTCACTTCTTTTTTACATCCCTGAAATTCAAGTTCACGGAGGTGAGAAGTCAGAATAACCACACTAAGTTTTTAAAGCAAATACCATCTTCTTGTTTTTCTACAAAGTCTCACAACTTCAACTATGGCTGAAAATAAATAACAGGGCCCCCTTCTGTGATGGAAAATAAAATTATATGTCATTACTGCCACATGTTAATGAGGAATAGCATTTTGTGTTTAGGTAATGGAGGTGAGAATTTATCGTGTGACATGACTCCTTGCCCTACTAAAACACAATATTAAAAAATTAAACATACTTAAACAATTCGTATTTGAGACAGTTGTGAAAGGAATAATAAATAAGTATATACTTTTAATTAAACAAGTTATTAAGCAACATGAACAGTCACACAAGGTGTGTGACATGCCACAGAGGTGAGAATTCACATGTTGTGAACCAAAAATATACCGAAATAAAAATTAACAAAATTTTGGCAGGTTTAAATAGATATATTTTTGATGAAATTAAAAATCATTGTTAAATGAATTGTTCCTTAAAGTTTTTACTGTAAAAGGTGCGTGACAGAAAAGTTACTTTTTGAAGAATGACCCTTAAATGTTCATTCAAAGGTCTTAAGAAAATACGTAGATTAAATTATGACAGGAAACTAAAATTAATCATATGTTAGCCATTTTGCACAACACTTTCAGCATTATAAAAGGTTTCAAATGTAACCTATTATCCATGCAAACAAATAGCACTTAAATTATTTTGCTGCAACAGCATGTTCAACAAAAATGCAATAAATGCATGAAATATAAGAATACTTGAAGTTTCTTATTCTTGTTTTCGTAAAATAAAATGAATTATTAAGAAAATAGATATGATGAGGTAAATTAAATACAATAACAATTGAAAATTATCTACAGCATATTTTCACAAATAAATATATATGAGCAAGTTAAAAAAAAAAAAAAAATTACTTTTTGATATAGAGTACATTTTAGGAATACTGTTTTTACAATTGCATAAAACTAGCACAGGTAAAACAATAAAGGAAGGGCCTGCTTCTTCCTTTTTCATTGTAGAAAATAAATTTTGAAAGATATAAATAGTTTGAAACTCAGTTACAAGTCTGCTCTATGTTCCACATAAATACCAATATATGCCCTTGTTCTTTTGTGAACTTTCCTCTACCTAAATTCTTAAGCAGATTCTAAATATTGAATGCATGAATGAGATTCCAATGATGTAAATGTTTCTTTAAATTTCATTTCTAAATTTATATTCAATATATATATTTTACAATCGAATTTTAAATTTAAATTTATGCACTTTTACTATACCAGTACTACACAAGAAAGACTTACTTGAATACTTTTGAAAAAGAGCACAATCTGGATTAATTCTCATCTATTATCTGGGATTTCGGAAAATCCAACTTATTTCACCTATGCAATCACGTAGAATTTTTACTGAATTATGAAAGATTAAGGGCAGGGGTTACCAAACTTTTTAATTCGCGACATCCTTTGAAGAACTGAAATTTTCTCACGGCACACTTGTCTCTCTTCATTATATGCAGCAAAGTTCCGTGACAATGAATATCAATACAACGAATGCTCTTTTTCAAAGAAATAAATTTTCATTCCTAATTTAATAATTCTCAATACATTGATTGAATTCTAGTAGAACAAAATTTACGTTTCAATATACAAAATTTGCTGTCCCTTGAAGTTTGTTGCAAAGAAATTTCACTCTACACTTCCTGACTCTCCTCGCCACACCCTATGGCTTAGGGAATACCCAACTTAGGACAAATGAAAGGAAAAGATCAACTTTAAAAGTCATGGTAAGTAAAAGTTTTTTTTTAAATGTAACCTTAAAAACTGATGCGTAAAAATTTCTAATTACTGTTAGAGGAAAATATGAATTAATAAATAAGTAAATCTGAGCACATGTTATTAAAAGTAAAGATTTTTATCATACCTTAACGTTTAATTCTACTTTTTGAACCATTTATATTAACTCAATTGCCTCCATATATGTCCACACCAAACATTAAAAACTATTCAAAAAGGATTCTCAAAAGTTTATTTTAGATTCATGAAATTGCTTAAAAGCAATAAGTAACTTGTCATATTTTATTGCATTAAATAAAAATACCAATAAGCACTGTACGATAAAAATTTATGAGGCATTGTGGATATTGAAGCATAACTCAAAATTGGATCTTTTTTTTTCTTTTGCCTTCCAAAACTAGATCTTATAAAGATTCTATATGTATATTACTCAAGTTTAATTAGTTATTTATTGCCTTTAATTATTGAGCAATACATTATTAAAACATACAGAGCCAGCTAGAAACTGGCATAAAAAGGTGGATATGAAAGACGAACTATATATCCCCTACTCCTCTGCTTTAGCACTCTATGGAATGATGCAGTCCTTGATTTAGTTTGTTCATGACACTTGCCCTGAGCAGTAAAGTTAAAAAAAAAACATTTTGCTATTGTCAACTATTTTAACCACTTGAGCATATCATTGAAAGAAGCAGGCTTCCTGCTGCGGAGGCTCTGCAGGAAAGCAAACACAATTTAGGAAGATGTGCAGATACAAGGTGTGATCCCATGTGGGAAAAAAGCATTCCTCTCCTATGAGATATAGGAAAATATTATTGCCTTTGTAATGATATAATTATCTTTTGTGCTCTGTGAATAAAAACTGCAGTGTATCTAGCTGCCGCTATGTATGAAGTAGGAACGTATGCATTGTAAGCAATGATGTTCCCATCAATTTTTCTGAGGGCATACTCCCAGTATTTCATTACACACAATATGTGTATGCGATCATATACATTATACAGTAGTACCTCCTGTAAGGGACACCTCTATTTAAGGGACACTTTTGCTGGTCCCAGTCCCTTTGAATAGAGACTCCAATGTATTTACCTCTCATTAAGGGACACTCTATTTAAGGGACACTCAAAGAAACGAAAAAACAAAAATTAATGCATAAATGGATAAAAAATATTGAATTTTCTAGAATTCAAGCTCCACTTTTTCTGAACAAACTAACTGGGGAATAATGGTATAGGTTTCAAAACATGAACAAAGAAAAAGAACTATTATCACACTAAAATGTTAGCTGAAAACTACTCCCAAATGCTTTCCCCATTCATATGGGTTCAGCACTGACAACTTGAGCAACGCCCTTGACATTTTCTATTCCTAACAGGAAAGTGCATACTATTGCTCTAGAAGGGGCAAGGGGTGAAATTATCTGCAAGGTGTTTCTTACAAAGTGTGGATCTGGATTACTTCTGGTTGATTTTGTTCTCACCCTCACTCATACTCATCTTTTAAATTCTTATCTCAAGTTTTGAGAATGCCTTTGAAAAAGCTCCACAGGTGTCTCAGAATGTACACTGGTGTATTCAACTCTAAGCAGATTTCACTAGCAAGTCAGGGGGGAGGGGTGTTGTTCAGAAGAGTTTGATAAGGTTTCTTATGAGAAGGAAAAGGCTGTATGCATAGAATGTTGCTTACTAACAATCAAGAATGGAGAAGGCAGGGATTATCTTGACTGATTGGCCCAGTCACTATTCTAAAAGGCTAAATTTAGATTCGGTAGGAAAAAGGAGATTTTTTGCTTTTAATGTCCTGTCACCAGTCAGGTAGGTCATATAGAGCTCTGTTGCTGAGAGGAATTTGTTTAGTTTTCAAGCTTTAATTCTAGCCATGGCTTCTAAAAGAAAAAGATTAACTTTGAAAGAAAAGATTGAAGTAATAAATGTGGCAGAAAATGAAAAACTAAGCTTAAGGGATTTAAGTGAGAAATTTAAAATAAGTAAAAACCAAGTAAGTAATGTGCTAAAGGAAAAAGAAGAAATAAAAAGATTGTGGATTCCAAATTCAAATGAAAATTCTAAAACTGTTAAGTTTAGGAAAACTGAAGGAGAAGATATTGATCAAATAGTTTTTAAATGATTTTCGGCTATTAGAGGAAAGAACATTCCAGTTAGTGGAGTACTGTTGCAAGAAAAGGCGAAAGTTTAGGATTGTAGAACTTTAAGGCCTCTAATGGATGGCTGGAGAAGTTTAAACTACGTCATAATATTACTTTTAAAACTGTTTGTGGGGAAGAAAAATCTGTAGATTTGCAATGTGTTACAGAATGGCTGGAAATATTGACAGAAATTTGTGAAGGTTATGAAGCTAAGGACATATACAATGCTGATGAAACTGGACTGTTTTTCAGAGTTTTGCCAAATAAAACCTTATGTTTTAAAGGAGAAAAGTGTTCTGGCGGAAAAAGTTCTAAGGAACGGTTAACTGTGTTACTCTACTGTAACTCGGATGGAGAATTTGAAGTACCACTTGTAATTGGTAAGGCAAAAAAACCTAGATGTTTCAAAAACATTAACCCAAAAACCTTATCAGTTCAGTGGTATTTCAACAGAAAGGCATGGATGACTCAAAATATAATGATAGAATGGCTAACTGCTCTTGATGACAAAATATGCAAAACAAATAGGAAGATTTTGTTATTTCTTGACAATTGTAGAGCACATCCACAAAATTTAAAATTGAAGGCTGTGAAATTGGTATTTTTTCCACCAAATTCTACATCTGTGTTGCAGCCTTTAGACCAAGGCATTATTCAAAACTTTAAAGTTGGATATAGGAAATTGTTTTTAAGGCATGTTATTTCGCAAGCTTCCAGTGAAAACAGTGCTCAGCTCGCAAAGTCCGTGAATGTATTGAATGCAATCCAGTGGATCACTAAAGCGGTTTCCTCAATATCCAAAAGTTGCGTTCAGAACTGTTTTAAAAAAGCAGGCTTTAAAATCCAAGGTGTAATAGTCAATGAAAGTAACAACGAAGAAAATGAACTCTCCGAACTTGCTCGAGTCACTGGCTGTGATATTCCGATTAACGATTATATAGCGATAGATGAAAATTTATGCACTGATGACACCAATGAGGATATCACTGCTTTCATCTCTGAGAAAATTGAAGATGCAGGAGGAAGTCTTCCAGAGGATCTTGAAAGTAGTGAGGAAGAAGAAGAGCCAGAAGAAGATTGCAAAATCAAAAATTATAGTGATGCTTTAAGACATATCACACAGTTGCAAAAGTTTATGTTGATAAATGGAGACAGTGAAGGACTCGGACTCATTAGCGACTTTAGTATACATATACAGAAAAATGCGTCTAAATTACGTGCTGCAAAACAAACCCTTGTAACAGATTACTTTAAATAAATATCTGTAAGTACTTTTCATCACTAAATTTTTGCTAAAATTAATTTTTTCTAAATAAATAACTTAAAATTCAAAATATTTTCAAACTTTATTTAATACTAGCGTTACCCGGACGACTTAGCCTGTACTAGAAAACTGAAAGGGCATTTTAAAAATTATTATTGAATTCTTATTAATTATTATTGTATAACGTTAATGCTCTATTTAATGTTTGGAAATCTTGATTTTTGTACCTCCGAATAAGGGACACCTCTATTTAAGGGACAAAATTTCTGGTCCCCTTCGTGTCCCTTATTGGGAGGTTCTACTGTATGTCATAATATGGACATTTTTGAAGCTTCAGGGTATACGCTATGTGCCCAAAAAATGTTTGCAAGTATACAGCGTATATGGAGTATACCCTATGGGTATACCACTGATGGTAAGTAGCCCTAGTCAAGGGGTTATACAGCCATGTAAGTATCTTCCAACTGGATTAAAAATTAAATTGCAGTTTTTTTAAAGTATTTAGAGTAGCTGCATGAAATCCAGCTAAGAATGGAGCTCATCACCATGCATTATTAGTGTGATGTTATTAGTTCAGAATATCCGGTTTGAACCGATTAGCAGCTTCTGTGAAAAAAACGATATCTATCACTAATATTAAAAAAATAAGAATGCCTCTGGTGAAGATTTTCCAATTCATATAAAAATCAAAGTTCTACACTCATAAAATTTACAGTTTAAGCTTCAAGCCTGCAGTGAAACTCCAGATAGGAAAGTGAAGCTTTTATGCTGCCATACGAAGGTAAAAGGAATTTGCAGAAATGATTTTTTGAGATGTTTGAGGATCGGATTCTATACTAATAATAGGGAAATGTTGGAATTTGACGTTTCTTTTGTGCTTTATTTTCAGCTGAAACCAAATAAGCAAGATTGTACCACAAAGCTTAAGTACAATTGTTGACAAAAAAAAAAAAAAAAAAAAGAAGTTTCTGATGGCAATATGATTTTATCTAAGTTTAATCTTATAAAAATTTCATTAACTCTCACTTGCCTGTGCTCTCTGCAAAATTATTAATATGTCCTGCTAAATGTTCCATTACCTTGGTCTAATACTGTCAGCTATTATTGAAAATAATCACCATTTCATAGCTGCCAACCTCAAGATAAAAAAAATAGGAGCACTTAAGAGAAAAAATAGGAGCAATGAGGGTTAAATTAGGAGCATCAAATCGTGGCCTGTGCTAAACCTTCCTTCTGTACCGTAAGCTTCTATAAGTTCTAAGCACCATTACAATGCGTTTCTGAATTTTCATGTTAGATTTTCAACAAAACTACAATCAAGTATAAGATAAAAATATTTTACATTAAAAAAGCATCATTACGTAGCTACATATTGAAAATTAAAAAAAAAACAAAACATGATTACTGTTTGATTTAATAAAACAGCAACCCTTTTTAAAAATATTCCTTTATACATATCCTACATGTATTGAAAATGCATTGCATAAGAACATATTGAAGATTAAAAAAAAAAAAAAAAAAAACACGATTACTTCTTTTACTTGGAAGTAAACCAACTTCATAGTAAAGGTCAAGAATTGGAAATCTTCTAAGTGGTCAGTGACCACTAGACTCAAAAAACTTAGTGGCCACAACTGTCACCAAGTTTTGAAGCACAAACTGGAGGGGAGATGGGGCACTTTTTACAACTTTCATGAAAAAAATATATAGATGAATAGGACTTCACACATTTTAAAATAGAGTCATTCAATACTTTTTTTGTACATGGAAAATTCAAGTTAAAATAGATTTCTGATTTATTAAAAAAAATAAATAAATAAAATGAGAAGTCAGCAGAAACCTTCATTTTAGATGAAATGGTTTCAGCTTATAACAAAGCCTCCAAGGCAATAAGGATCAAATACAGATAAAATTTCTCTTTCAAAAAAATAATTAAAAAAAAAAAAAACATAACTTTTTGCCTTTTGTTATTTTTAATAGTTTGCATTGAGACAAACAACCAATTCTGTTTTCGGAAACTTAGGCTATTAATAGTCTTGTCTACTTCCATGTTGCAAATGACCAGCATGGCAACAATGCAAAAAATTTAAGATGATAGATTTTTGAATTTGTTGCATTAAAAGTAATTATAAATAATTAATAATCCTTCAAAAAACTAAAATTTAGATGAAATAGACAGTTTTTAGCACTTTAGCATCCAAACCAATCAGGATAACATAATATTCTGCAAAAAATTTTTTTCATTTTTTAAGAAAAAAATTAAGAATTTTCCGGAAAAAAAAAAGAAGCCCATTTCGCATTACTTTCAATAGTTTGCATTGCAATAAACATCTAATTCCGATTTTGAAAACTTGGCCACTTTAAAAGTTTTGTGTACTGAAATCTCGCAAATGACCAAATCTGGCGACTAAGTCAAAAATTCAGATATAAAATTTTGAATTTGTTGCATGAAAATAATTTGAAGATAAAAAATCCCCATGAAACTACAATTTAATTGAGAATCTTTAGCACATTCGTGTCCAAAGCAATAGGGATGAGATGAAATTTTAAATAGTATACTTGTTTTCATTTCTCAATAAAATTATTTAAAATAACCAAAAAAAAAAAAAAAAAAACATTTTGCAGCACATTTTGCTGATTTTCATTAGTTTGCAGTTAAAAGAAACCCCCAGTTCTGCTTTGTCTTTGAAAACGAAAGCACTTAAGCATCGTCTACTTCCACCTTCTGAATGACCAAACATGGCGGCTACGTTTTGCACGTAGCTGAAATGCTCAATGAAAAAACGATGTTCTCCGATCGATTAGCGCTCCCACTCAGTGTTTATCTTGACACTAATGCTTCCAGGGCATAAAATTGCCTCCTCTTTTGTTGAGTTTGTGCACAATTCCTACCTTCCAGGATAGGGAAATTTCTTCTTTTTCCTCAGAAATCGAAAAGTGTACAAGCAAAGTCAAAAAACGGAGTTTTTTGGAATAAATCGGATTTTCGGAGTACGCAATAAAAATCGGAGAAACTCCGGGGAAAACGGAGCACTTGGCAGCTATGCCATTTTACTTACCCCACACCAAAAAAGAAAACATGAGATGACCAAGATTATAGCAACTGAATATTGCTCATTCAAAGTTCTTTACAAAAACATTATGTTCTGTAAATTACAAATAAAATGCTTTTTTTTTTTTCAAAGGAAGTTCAACCTAATTTCTCATTACATAAGTTTATTATTATAAAACATTGCTATGAAATAAAACCTAAAATGAAATATCACACACTGAAAATACCTAGAATACCTTGTTTGTTTTAAAACATGAGTTTTTTAAAGCTAACTTTGGTTGAATTCAACCTTCGCATCCACAATGCCTCATTTAGCAGTATGAGATCATACAAATATAGAAAGGACAATTGTTGCATTTAATGCATAAAATATAACTTTCAAAATAGTGAAATTCGAATGAACATTTGTAACACAACTGTATGAATGTGATGCGTTAATATTTCAAATGATGCGTAACACGAACCCGCATTAAGCTAATTACACGTCTGAAGTTGTCCTAAGGCAGATGGACCCTCAAATTTTGAACAGTCACTTCTAAATCTTGAATAGAGATGCACAGCGGCGTCTAGCGTTTCAGCTGATTCCATACATGCTCTATACGGGACAAGTCGGGGGAGCAGCTGGCCACGGAAGAGTCTCAAAAAAATGTATGAAGTCTTGAGCAACTCTAGCTGTATGCGGGCGAGCATTATCTAGCTGGAAAATTGCCCCTGGGAGACCGTTTAGGAATGGTCCTACATGTGGTTGCAGAATATCATTAAAACAACCCTGTCCCGTTAAGGTTCTGCGTACCACAGCTAGAGTGGATCAACTACCATAGTCTATGGCCCCCCAGACCATCATGCTCACTGTTCGGGCAGAGTGTAGTGAAATAAAATGGGTTGAATGGTACCTTTCTCCAGGGCACCTCCACATCCGTTCGCGGTTATCATCTGACCCCAAAACGAACCGGGATTCATCACTGAACACCACCTTTTGTCAGTCAGTGACATCCTACATCGCTCAGGCTCCGCACCAGTGTAGAAGGAGTTGCCCATGCTTTGGTGGAAAAGGGAGTATGCGAAAAGGGCGCTTGGACTGCAGATTCAGTGCCGCAAGATGTTTAGAAATGGTTCGAGGAACAACTGCTACCCCTGTGTCTGCTTGTATGGTGGAACGAATCACTGCAGGATCCACGGATAAGTGCCGCACGATCCTTCAATTACCTTTCCTCGTTGACTTCCTGGTTGCTCCAGACCCGTTTTTTTGCACATGGGTACCATCTCGTGTCCACTGCCAACAACAGTTTCTAACGGAACACTCCTAACGATCCACCTGAGCAGCAACGCGGCTTGTCGACCAACCTCCAATTTTCATGCGAAGGATCAAACCTCTCTCAAACTTGCTTAACTGTAAGAAACGCTTTCTAACTAATCGATCTGGCATCCTTCACTCATTAAGGCTCTCCTACAATTAGGATGCAATCATGACATTTATAAATCTTTAATTATGAACTGGTTTACATAGCGCCTTTTTCCCGATTGCACCACTACTGTAGGGTAAACGGTCATGCGCATTGACACACCAAACTTGGATCATTTGCATATCAGATGTCACTTTTCTTATATGCAAAATTTCTCAATTGTTCCTTTCTTCTTTCTTGGTGCGCTAGTTTCAATGTTCCTGAGTGTATTATAAATATTTTAAAATGTACCTTATATATGAACATTCACTGCTTGAATATTTACTTTCTAGCCCAGTTTGGTCCTCAGCAGCCTAAACAGTTCTGTGAATTGACTTTCAAGTTGTGCACCCCTATACTACGATGATTCAAATTTTAAAAGATATTGAAACATACCTGAACTGTTAAAATAACTAAAGGACTGGTAATAACTTTCAATATTTCACCATTCTTATCAACTCCACACTATAAAAGGGACATTTTTGGAAAATTTGCATTTCAAGTTTTAAATATTAATTAACAAATATTTTAAAAGATATTGAAACATACCTGAACTGTTAAAATAACTAAAGGACTGGTAATAACTTTTAATATTTCACCATTCTTATCAACTCCACACTATAAAAGGGACATTTTTGGAAAATTTGCATTTTAAGTTTTAAATATTAATTAACAAATATTTTAAGCAATAAAAATCAATTCTAATTTTAATATAAAAACTACATCCTTAAATGTATATCAAAATCATTTTTCTTTTAAAATTTCTCAAAAAAAGTTTTTCTCATCTTTTTAAATAGTAAATTCAAATACAACTTCATTGTTTTACATTAATATTTAAAAATAAACTAAACTGACATTTGTTTTGTACAATGTGTATGACAGAAAATAAAAAGTACATATCTCTAAAATGTAAATTATTAGAAGAAATAATAGGGAAAACTTCTCTACATCAGAGTGTTCTTCAAATTTTGTAGCAGAAATACAAAAACAATTTTTCTTTTAAATATAAAGAATGTTTTTTACACCCCCCCCCCCTTTTAGCCATAATATAACTTTAAAACATAAATAAACATTATAATAAGCTTTTCACAGAAATGCAAATATTTTTCAATTTTAAAATGAGACTTTACACAACTCATACTCTTTACATTTCGTATACATTTCAAATGTATCACACTGATACAAAATTTAAATAAACAAGGATCATTATAGAACTACTGAACTATTATAGATCTATACAAATACTTGAATTTTACTTTATTTCCTCTTTCAAAAATGTCTATGAAGCCAGAACAACTGTTTGAAAAGAAAATATGTTACTGCAAGAGTTTATAAAATTCTCTCTCGGCTGTTGCCTTTGTTGATTCTTCTGTTCAATTGTTAAAACTCTACGAGACAAATTCCTAACTTGCCTTCGGAGAATTGCCACTTCTTCCTCAGGAGCACAACTTAAAGATGTCTCATTCAGATCAGCAGCTCTATAAACAAAAAAAAAAAAAAAAAAGAAAGAAAAGAAAGAAACACAGTGCTAAATTCCTTTAAAGGCACGAAAAATGTATTTTATAAAAAATGAAAACAAATGCAATGAAAAGACGTAAAATGCACTTAAGAGATAAAGTGACCCAATGTTTTAGCCTTGCAAAATACCTAATTTGTTCAAGTTTTTAAGATGCTTATTTCTGTAAATTTGGTCAGTATAAGTTTTTTTTTTTTCATTTCTGCTATATTACAATGTACAACAACAGTTTTAAATCAAATATTATATGCAAAGCTTTAAACATAAAGAAGTTCTACACAAGAAGAATACAAATACAGGGTTGCCCACAGGAAAAAAAGCAATAAAAATAGTATAAAACTTTCAAAAAGTTAATACAACTATCAATTTTGTCTGTAAGCAAGAGCACATAGTGCAACACCTGTAAGCACAAAAAGATTATTAGTGTTTCTGTAAGTAGGGCTGGGCGATGCATCACCAAAAATTAGTGTGCATCCTACATCGTTGAACCCGTTTAGAATTTTTCTCTAAACTGATGCATTGACACTACTCCGATGGACAGACACTGGTTCAGGGTTGCTGACGTTTTAATCTCTAATTTTTTCACACTTATGTTAATTAGCAGTCTGTCCATCTAATCCAGTTTAACAATGAAGGTGCAAAGAGTTAGACCTTCAATTTCTCCCAAAACATGTAAGAATTGCACATATGTTCTTAGTTATAGACAAGATACGTTGATGAACTAGTAAGTTTATCATATAGTCACTTGTCAGGAAAAAAGCAAATTTAAAGAGCAAAATAGCAATAAAAAATGCAACATGTATTTTGGTGTTACAAGAATGGGAGTTCCTCGCACACATGTCACACGGGTCGGTAACTCGTAGTGTCACCAACCCCAATGGGAGTTCCTCGCACACATGTCACACGGGTCGGTAACTCGTAGTGTCACCAACCCCTCCCCATGCCTCCAAAAATGAAAAGAAAAAATTTTATAAATGTTTCATGTAAATATGAAATTTATATAATTTTCAATTCATTTGTATGATCAACTTTAACTCGGTTCTATTTTGTGGCATAACAAAAGTTTGGAAGACAAATATAAACTGCGAACCCATTTTATGCAAAAATTTGCCCTAGATGATATAAGTAATCTCCCCCTCTCCCTGCAATATTGAGAACTTAATTTTTGTTGAATTAGTTAAATTAAATATCATTTAAGGCATATTGATGAAATTTTTCAAAATTGAAGTATTTATATTTTTTATGTACTATAAAATCCTCTTCGAGTGTTACCCGGTGCAGCCCATCTCTCCCGTACTGATTACAAGGAACCATTTTTTTAATGCAAGGAATATGTGAGCTTTTGAATGGACTGCATGACATTGCGTCCATTTACTTACATCTTTTTACACAGAAAAAAAACAGGCTCACTGTAATCTCAAAACTTGTCTGCCATATTTTTCACTAACTTGCGCTTTTAGCACTGCTTTATAATATAATGAATTTCATTCTGGTGCGGAAATATATGAATCCACATCTGGCATGATCAGTGATGTTTTCATCAATTTTTCTGAGGGTATACTCCCAGTAATCAGCTATGCCCAATACGTGATGCAATCATATAATGTGTAACAATATGAAAATTTTTGAAGTTTGAGGGTATATGTTATGTGTCTAAAAAAGTTTGAGAGTATACGGATATGGAGTCGGGTGCTGGATCTAGGGGGGGGGGGGGAGCAAGCCCGGGCATTTGCCCTGGGCGTCAACATCTATGGGGCCTGCAAATTCACACTTTTCTGGGGTTTTTTTTTTCAATGAAATTATAGGGTTCATACACTTGTGGCTATAAAAATTCCCCGACTTTTCCAGGTTTTTTAGGTTGTTTTTTTAGAAAATTCCAGGTTACTTGCTTCATTCAAAATTAAGTTTAAACAGCAATATTTTCAAAATAATTAAAATTTTTTAATTTAGCAATGCGCATAAACTCATACTTTTCCCCTTAGATTAAAAAAAAATCTTAAAATTTTGCGAGAGAAAAAGAAAAAATTACAAGATTTTTTTTTTTTTTTTGAACATTTTGTTCAAAATTGTTTTAATGCCTTTACCACTTAGTGAAAACAAAGTACTTTAACTATAGCATTTCGTCAATGTCACATGTCATGGGTTATATTAGCGTTTTGCTGTAATTGCGCAACTTTAGCATCTGCTTTTGGTTTACAATACAGTACCTGCCACTTATAAAATCATTGGATTTATAAAATCAGCTGCTTTTTAAAATCAAATCTGGAAGAACATAATCATTGCAATACTAGAACATGTTAAAATTACCTTTTAATAAAATCACTATCGCCGTTTTATAAAATCAAAGGTTTGGACATCATACGTAAAAAATTGTTAAAGCGCCCCCAAGAAGTGAATAGGAATCGGCTTCAGAAGATGAGAATATCTCAGAGTCAAATTTGCCTCTTCATTTTCAATAGATGTCAGAAAAGCGCTTGATAATGTACGATGCACTTTAGAACAAAGAGGAAAATATGTTAAACGTTACAAAACACTTTGTAAACTCTCAAACAATATTGAATCTTGGTTCTCCTAATTCTGTTAAGCAAACAACAATATACCTACATTTTAAGATCCTTGCACAAATAACTATATAAAAAAAAAAGCTTCATGTTTTGTTAAAATGATAACTGTATTTTGAAATACTTAAAACAGAAATAAATGAAGTAATTCAATTCCTTTTTAGAGTATTTAAACATCAAAACCTTTCTTTTTTTTGAATGCCAGTTAATAAAATCAGCCACTTTATAAAATCAAATGTCTACCGAACGAATATGATTTTAATAAGTGGCGGGCACTGTACTACTTTTAATTTAGTATATAACAAAAAACATATTGCACAAACCACAAAGCTATTTTTCAACATAAATATGATTAACTTATTGCATTGATTGGCAGACCATATAATATAATGCATACTAATAATAATCAACATCCACCGATCATAGGCAATGACAATAATCAGTTATTTTTTATTTTGCATATTAAAGGATGCAAACACTAAAATTAAAATAAATTCAAGAAAATGATTAATTTTTAAAAACCATAATTTATTTTATATATTATGTTACTCTCAATAGTTTCCTTTACATTGAGAAAAACATTCAATTCTGTTTTTGGAAATTTACGTCTCCATCCATCTGCAAAAATCCATCGTGCAAACGACCAAATATGGCGACTAAGGTAAAAATTTATGTTAATCAGTAGATTTTTGAATTTGTAGCATAAAAGTAGTTATAAATAATTAATAATCTTTAACAAACTACAATTAAGATAAAATATTTTTTAGCACAATCAATTAGAATTTTAAAACATTTCCTTTAAAATATTAGAATTTTAATTACATTTTGTTGGGTACTGTTTACAATAGTTTGCATTGCAATAAAAATCCAATGTCGTTTTTGGAAAGTTAGGTACTTAAGAAGTCTTGTGTACTTCCATATTGGGAATGATTAAATATATCGGCTACGCCAAAAAAAAAGCTATGTTTTGAATTTATAGCACTAAAACAATTTGAAAATAAAAAATCTTCGTGAAACTACAATTCAGTAGAAAAGTTTTTTGCGCATTTTGCATCCAAATCAACGCGGACAAGATCAAGTTTTATTAATAAATTTTTTCATTTTAAAAGAAAATTGTTAAAAATAATAAAAATTAAAAAAAAATAATAAAACAATTTGCAGCACATTTTGGGTTATTTACATTAGTTTTCAATTGAAGAGCAGTTGAAGGAAACTAGTTTGCAGTTGAAGGAAACTTGGGCATATTTAATGATTGTGTCTACTTCCATCTTGTGAATGACCAAACATGGCAATTACGTTTCAAACGTGGCTAAGAAGGCTTTCCGATCAAAAAACGATTTTCCCTGATTAATCCTCCCACCTTCAGGCTTGTGCTTCTGAAGCAGTAAATTGTCTTCTCCCTTGTTGAGTTTGTGCCTGCTCACACGAGAAATTCTTCTCTTGGGAATAATTGAGGGTCAAAAATGGTGAATGCGGAAGTTGTTTTTTGGGTCACCATTTTTAATTGCCAGCATCACTTTACCTCAATTTTTTCCAGGAAACATCGATACATATGAAGATTAGATCTCATACAACAAAACTCCCATGGGAAAAAATTATTTTTTTTTGGGGGGGGGGGCAGATTTGGAAAATCCCCCGACTTTTCACTGACATTTTTAACAATGTCATTTTTCCTGACAATTCCAGGTTTTCCTGGAGCGTAGAAACCCTGCTTCAATGGCACGTAATATATAAGTTTGCACTAATTTTCATTATAAAGTACTGTGAAAAGCAATTGAGTGCAACAATGGTTTGAGATTTTACTTTATCAATATAAAAACTGTTCTCTTAGTTGCTGCATTACTTAAATGACAAAAATGTTTTTTGAGATAAGGACCTTTCATTAGCTATTTAATTTATTCTGCCATATATGAATCATACCTCTTTTTTCTTTGATTAGAACTAATACTGATGGAGATTTTGAAACCATGTAATTTGTTATCTATTTACCCTTCCTATTTCTGCAAATACCACACGGAAAATAAAGGTTCTTAGATTCAATTTATTTTGTAATAATTTCATCAAATCTTTCTATCGGAAATATTATAGATCATACATTACACGAAAGTGTTCTTCAATTTTAACAATTATTTCATTTTGATACAAATTAATCCACCCTACTCACTATTTACCTCCCCCCCCCAAAAAAAACCTAGTTTTTGGGTATTTAGCCAGGCCCTTGGGTAAGCCAATACATAAAAAATATTTACCTACCCACTGGGAATTTACTTGATCAATCTCATTAAGACAGAATTTACACTATAGAACTTTTGTTAGAAATTAAAATGATGCTTACAATTGCCCACTGCTAGCACCTTTTCACTTTCTCCTTAAATAGATTTCATTTCCAGAGAGGAATACACAAAAGTTAGCAAAAATATATATAATTACCAAAAAATCAACTCGTTGATTAGCAAAAAACTCCAGCTTTACTGCTCTTGTCCCTTGACAATTGCTTGCTGAGGACCAGCCGAGTTACATCACTCACTGAACTACCTCCTTTGGAGATCCAAAAACTGGAAACAAAATTACAAAATAACTTTTATGGGTCAGAAAGGACAATTTAAGTATTCCTGAAGTTTAATAATTCCAAGAAAATGACATCACAACCGAAGAAAAGTGCAGCTCAAGTCATGAAGAGAATAACTTTGAGTGTTGAAACATGCCTATTTTTCTTATTGGGAAGGTTTGGTTTAAAAATGACTAGAACCGCACTTTTCTTCGTTTGTGGTGTCGTTTTCTTGGAATTTTTGAAAACCACAGGATCACAAACCCACAACATTGTGACACTCTTTAACCTTTTTCTATGGTCAAAAAGGAAAATTTCTAAGGGTACAGTAAATCCTCATTAATCCGAACCCTATTAATCTGGACAGTCATTTAGCTGCACTTGGCACAATACAGTATTTTCTATTTTTGTAATGTATATTAAACTTACGCTTATGCCATTTTATTATTTTTTTGAAATCAAAATACAGTTTTTTCTGTGTACAGTAGTTTGTTTATGTAGCTGGCCTGAATTGATAAGATTTTTTTTAAACCTATACTTTCATCAATTCAAACCACTTGGATTGAATGTCCACCCTATTACTCTGGACTAATGAGGTTTCACTGTATACTCAAATCTCCTCTCCCCTCAGATTGACAGAAATGTGTACAGTATATCCATTGCTGTAAATGAAGAGGGAGAAGAGGGAAAGGGGGAATGCTTCTGCCTAAATAGTTCCTTTTTTATTGTTAAAAAAATGCAAATGTTAATATAAACTGGCATTAAACCACCTTTTTTTTTGGTCCCCCACATAAAGGGTTCATAGACTGTTTGGATAAAAAAATTTCATGATTTTTCCAAGACCATAAAAATTTTCTTGACTTTGTTACATGAAAAGAATAGTTCTAATTGTTAATAAAAAAATATTTAATTTCAAATTTGATAATTTTTGGAAATCAACATTACTTTATGTGAATGCCACCACCTCATCGAAACTCACTTATGATTGAAAAAATAACAGTATACACTTAAAAACCTTAACTATTCCTATTTGTCTTCATCATATAAATTTAAGAAAAGTAAAAATATAGGGAATGGAATAGCATGATGTTTAAATGTCTAGTATTTTTTTTATAAACAGGCAGAATGATAATGAAAGGGGAAAAGGTTGTATAAGTCCTTACTGACTTTCAATAAATTTGCTTCAAAGGTCGCTTTTTAGTGTCATCACCAGTAGATTTAATCATCCTCATAACTTGAAAATATTTTGGTTCCTTAAAGTAAAGCCATTCTTTAGTAAATTCATATTTCTAAGCTAGATATTTATCTTTTAAAAGAATTAATGGTGATCTTTTCATTCAATTGCACATTTTCAAATGCATATAAGTTAATAGGTTCATAAATTCCAGAACATAGTGTTTGATTTTGCATGGATTAGAATGAAAATTTTAATTTTCCATGACTTTTAAAGTTCTGAAATTTGTTTATTTTTTCCCATGACTTTTCAGGATTTCCATGACCCGTATGAACCCTGCATATACGTTCTTCCAACTACAGCTCTGTGTATGTCTGTTATTGGGGGGGGGGGGGGGGGGGTTGCAGTTTCAAAAAAGTGATTTTTTCTTTTTTATTTCTACTTGTAGTTAAACATTTCAAACATATATCCCAAAATTTCAAGTCCGTTTGAGCAAAATTCTCAAAGTTATCAAGTATTCAGTCTCCGCTCCTGCAAACTGTAGCTTCGACAGCTGGAGACACTCAGAATGTCACTGCTGCACATGAATGTGGGCTGCTTTTTTGGGGTTAGTTAAAAAAAAAATAATAATGATGAAAAAAAAAAAGGCTGATGAAATTGAAGCTGCAACAGGGACTGTCTTTTATGAAGCTGGATTTGATGCCTCTTAGTTTCTAAATGCGTTTTTCTCAAAACCACTTTTTCAAAATCTGTGTTCACTCCCATTTTAAAACCAATTGCTAGATACATTTCAAACTTTGTAAACATATTCTGCATATAAAAAAAGTCCTCCCTCGTTGAGTTTTAGGTTTTTTTTTTTGTTTTTAATGGCTTTTTTACAAAAAAAAAAAAAAAAAAAGCGGACTTTTTTGTAAAAAATAGCACTTTTAACTTCAAATGGTTGGCAAAATTTTTAAAGTCAAAAAAAACAAAAAAAAAAAAAAAAACCCTGAGAAAATAGAGCGAGGATTAATTAATACTCCGACTAAATTTAATTAGAATTTGATTTCAGATAAATGTTAGCTGAGATACAGTGAACACTGCAAATCATCTTTCTCCAAAGGTGCTTTGTCACCGGCTTGTCTGTGGATATTTTTTGTTCAAAAATTTAGAGAATATTCTCAAAACCATACACAATAATGCACAAAAGCTTTTCATAAATTTAATCAAACCATTTTCTAAAAAAAAATAGTCCGTAAAAAAATGATTTTTTTTGCCCATGAAAACCCTACACTCCCACCTTTCAATCAAAATGCATCATAAATCAACAATATTTCATTGTAAAAGTTGAAAACATTTACAATGAAAACAGCAGCATCGTCCTCTTCCCACGTTGCCTTGGCTTTGTGCGTCCACTTGAGCACAAACACTGAAGAATCCTTTGAGTCAAACTTCAGTAAATCCCCATTGGCGCAGTACAGCCCACAAGGGTTTTGTGCCATAAAAATCCAATAAACCAACCAAATCAGCAAATCTCCGAACGTCCTGTGAATTAAAGCTGGCACAATGAAGTCCTGAATGAGATAACATTCTGAAAAATAAATGAATTAGATCAGAACTTGGACACTTTTTCTCAACTCCGTCATACCTAAACAATTCTCAACAATGAACCACACTAATAGTGTAATGATGGAAAATAATAATAATAATAATATTAGTAATAACAAGTAGCAGTTGAAAGAGCAAAGTGAAACATTTTTTGATGCATCCACGTCATTGAAACATAAAAGTCTAAATGATGTGATTTTTTAAGAAAAGTCGCAAAATTTAGCAAGAAATGGAAGGTTCCGGAAACGGTGATCAGAATGTCGACGACATCTTTGACTATATCGCCAAGTGTTTGATAACGGACATTCTCCAGTCTCTACCAGAAAAGTAGCTACAAAAATTTAGTTACTAAAATCCGAAAAGAAAAAAAGGAAATCAATATATAATGAAAATACAATATAAAATAAGTAGGTATAGGGTAGTACATGTTAAAATAACTTCAAACATTAAAAATAATTGAAATAATTTCAAGATTCAAAAAGATTGAAATCTGCTACAATTTTCGGCAAAGCACGTGCTTCATTGAACATGCAATGTGGAAAGCTTCTAAAAAAAATTATTTTTTACTAAATGAGTTATTAATTGTAAAAATTCTTATTCCCTGACATTGGTAGACTAGAAAAGGGCGCCATCTATTGAGAAGAAAGTGAAACTTTTTAATGATTGACTAAAAAAACTGCAAAAACGGGAGAAAATCGTAAAAAATGGGAAATCGGGAGATGGAAACAAAAAACGGGAGTCTCCCATTAAAAACAGTAGAGTTGGCAAGTATGGGAATATTTTCGAGCCCTAGAAAAAAATAGAGAATCATTCTGAATTTTGTGTTTTTGACTGTGTATCTATGATACATGAAATGAGGGGGCGTCGCAAGGCACCCCTAATTTTATGCAATTGGGGCATTTTATACGATGAGGGGCACCTTGCTGCACCCCTCATTTCGTGTGAATGTCGTCGTGTTCCGTGGAAACGAGAAGTACTTTGCAGCGCCCCCTCATTTCATGGTGCCCGGGGCGATTACCCAGCTTGCCCCCCTCTTGGGACGGCCCTGACTATTGTCATTGCCATTATTGTAAAGGGAAATTTTTCCGTATTTTTTCCCAGGCCAACAGTGCAATGCTGGGTGATGACGCAGATAGTAATTTATAAAATTATTCTAATAAAATCAGTGAAAAAAAAATATTTTATTAAAAGTTATTATTTTTGTGAAAATACCCTTCACCTCTGAAAATGTGCTTTTTCATAATTAAAACAGTTAAATAAAAGCTTTGATTATTTTTGTTAGGAATATACGTGCAATTTTTAAGCTGAACAACATTCAACTTGAGTATGTGCTTTAAGGAAAATATTTCTATTTGGGGGGAAGTGGTATTTTCATTTATTGTAACAATGTCACATATTTCAACCAAATCAAACTGTACAAAATATTTCAATTCTTTATTCTTTGGATAAGGGGATTTTCACTTGATTCTGATCTTTCACTGCCTGAACAATGAAATTCATTCTCTAGATTTAAATATAATTTTCTGCATGAATAAATAGCTTTTATTTTTATCGATGTTTTTTTATATATTTATCGATATTTTTAGAAGAAAAATTGAAAATTTAGTGTTAGTTTTCATTTCTTTGTGTTTTTATAGGAATCTTTTTTGGATTAGATAGTTACAAGTTATTATCTTTATGCTTTAACATTAAACACTTAGCTACAGTGGTTTTTAATGATTTTAAAGAGTACTTGAAATAAAAGATGCTTTTTTTTTTGAAAGCGAGAGTTTTGACAGGCAGTGTATGTCATTATAGCAGGATTTCTTATTTCATGGAATACATTTGGAGCTGATGTAAAACTGTGTGAGCATATTTTAATTAACAAAGCAATCTTTTTTCGATTTTGGTGCAGGAAGAAAAATTTGCATACTCTCAAATAGCTTTTAAAAAAAATCTTAAAGCATATCCATGGCACAGCCATGGAGATACAGCTACAAACTTAAAAATTTCGAAAACTTGCCATGAAAAAGTTTCATAACATAACTCATTAACAGTTGAAAGTAACATGATTTCATCTGAACTGGTAGTTACAATAAAGAAAAGTGAGTATAGTACTCATTGTATAATAGCACTTAATGATAGAGAAAAATCAGAAAGTTACTTTTAATAAAATTTAAACAATAGCAAATATCAAAATTATTAAGCAGTCTAAATAAGTATTACACATACTTCAGAATCATATAGAGGATGAGAATTCCAGCACATTACATCTAGCACATAGTATGTCTTTGTTAGTTCAACGCATATACACAGTCCAATATTGTATAAGCACCATTGGAATCAAATTCTAAAATAAGCTAGAATTTGAGATAGTTTTTCGAAAAATTTATTCGAGATAAACTTAGAAAAAATGTTGAATTTGTATAACAAATGCAGGAAACTAAAAATTTCGATTTAGAAGGGTTTTCAAGAAAAGCAGGTTCAAGATACTATTTTTCAAACAGATAGATATATAAGTAAATGAAAAGCAAAGTATAAAAGAATTATATTCAGAGTCCAAAACAAACCATATGTTACTCCTTCCAGCTCGGCAATCAAAGATTGACAAAACAAAACACTATGAACAAATAAATTAATAAACAAATAAACAAAAATAATAGTAATAAAAAAAGGGGAAAGAAAGTCTAAATTAGCTTAAGTTTCCATTTGTGGCTTACGATATTTACTGCACTTCATTCAGGGGAGAGCAAAATGGAAATTAAGGCCGATTTTTGAATGAATTTTTTTTGCGAATACAATACTTCCTTTTTTGTAAAAGGAAGAAAAAAACAAAGTATTTATATTTTTCATTGTTATTAAAAAAAAATGCAAATGTTATGCCATTATACGTATAAACACACAACAAAACCTCAATTTGAAAAACCACTCTATGCACACATCTAGTTTTAAACCCTCATTAACTGCTATATTCCCTACCCCCCAAAGGTGTTATTGACAGCAAGTGTGAAGTGGTGTAAGTCACAAAATGCTGCATTTCATTATCTAGGTGAATATTGTTCGTACTAATATCAGACTTTTTGTGTTGAAATTATTTTTCAATGGAGATTTATCCCCCGAATATAACTTAGGGGACCTGTATAAAAAGTTTAATTTGTATTTTCTTAACTCATTTTTATTTTTGCTTAAAACTTTCAATATCTGAACTCTGCACCTGATTTTAACCCTTTTTGCAGTTGGAAGTATACACCTAGGACTAACAGTTGCGAAAATAAAGGTCTTATAGGTTAAAACGGAACGCCCTGTATACACACAAACACAAATGCATATTGTTCCCAGAATGCAGGGAGAAGCGCAATTGACTGCAATGGCCCATTATCAGTGAAGTATATTTTAAATTTTCATACATCACAGTGATGAGATGGAAATCAGAAAGAAAAAAGCATAACATACAAACACACACACAAAATAATGAAATAAAATAGTTTAAAATAAAAAAAATCAACAAATTAATTTAAGAAATTAATAAATTTTTCAAAAAATTCCCCGTCAAAAATCTTGATGGCGCAATTTGAGCGATAGTACCTCTGTGTTCACCCCTGTTTGCATCACAATTGCCTTCTGTTTTCAATTACAGTGCTTATGAGAATTAAAACAAATCTAGAGTTAATTACATTAGTCTTTCTTGCTTTCTTCGGTTTGGGTTCCGATGCTGTGCAATCATTTCTGTTCTTTTCATCTTTCAGCTAAACAAAAACACATAAAATTCAAATACTTTCCATAAGATATTGTGGTAATTGAAAAAGAAATACAAAACAATGAGCAACAATTTTAAATACCATACTTAAAAGAACATTTCACTGATTAATATTTAAAAATAAAATGCAAAACAAAAATCTTAAAAGTGTCTTAGTTCTCAACTGTTTGAGTTAGCTGTAATTTAGTTCTGGTCACCATAATGGAATATCGCAATAGTGTGAGTTGCAAGAACGACGATTTTTTCCTTTCAAGCTCACAAAAACAGCACAAGACAATATGATCACATGATCAATTTCAAAAACATATAGTAGTAGTGGTGGTAAATTTATGGCCTGCAGGGTCGACAATCAGACACTGATTCATGAATGCTTTTTAACACTGTGCAGACTTTTATTAACTTTTGTTTTAATAATGAAAAACTGAACTGACTGAAAATTATTTAAAAACTAAAGCAGAAATATCTGGTGTTGAATTTTAATTTAAAAAATATATCAAAGTGAACGTTGTCCAACTGTTTGTAGTGTTTCACTCAAGCTGCGCAACTCTTATACCCTCTGACGGATTCAATGTATGTCACGTGTTACATACTTGAAATTTTAGTAGCGCAGATACTTATAAGTTGTCTGATGCAGCCAGTCCAGTCATTTCAATTTTTTCAGGCGGGGGGACAAATGGTATATATTACTTATTACTAAGTATTCCAAAAAACCAGCAAAAAAAAAAAAAACACGCCATAATATTATTATTTACATGAAAATGCATTCATTTTCCAAAAACGTGGGAGGGCGGAAATTGAGCCCTCTGTCCTATATGACGGACCTGGATGCAGCAAACTCAGGCAGATGTTCAGTGATTGCATTTCGTTCTTTATTTTATGCGAGAAAAAAAGAAATGCTTAAAAGTAGGCTTTTATCAAATTCATCTTTTACCGGGATGTGAAGAAAACGGGCTGGGACACCAGGATTTTGCCTGAAAAGCGGTCATGGTCAAACTGGGAAGTCTGGAAACCTACTTAAGAGTGTTTTTCAATGCAATGCTAGGTGTAATAAAAATCAAAATTTTATAGATGAGAGAAACTTTTGTCGGTACTACTACGTAAACTTGCACAATTAATTGGAAGAAAATGAGTGTCAATATTTGATGGACTAGTTCTGGTCCAGTTCTTAACCAATTTGTCAGTTTATTAGAAGAAATAAAGCTATTTTTGATTGAAAAGAAAAAAAATAGCTATGAAAAAATTTCAAATGCAAATTAGTTAAATGATTTGTTTTTATAATCAAAAACCCTCAGCAATTGAATTAACATTTGAAATTTCAGAGAAATGAACAAATTGTATCAATGATAATTAAAAGTTATGTTAAATATAAATGATGAAACTTCATGTCTTCACCAAATATTTAGAAAAAGAAAAGCATTTACCATCTCCCAAAAGTAAAAATATAATTTTCAAATAATGCTAAAATATCAGCGATAAAACATGACATGTTCAATAAAAATCTGGGAATGAAAATTGTGAAATATTTTCCTCTACAACAAAAACAATTTTCAAATACCGTTAAAATATTTCTGAGAAATCTCAACAACTTCACTAAAGATTTGAAAAACAAAAATTATGGAAGATTTTCCCTACATTGCAAAAATGTCTCTTGAAAATGCGTTCAATTTTCCAAAAAATACTATTTAAAAAAATATATCAAATTACTACAAAGAAAAAAAAATAACAGAAAACAAGACTTTTATCGAAGATTTAAATAATTAAAATAATTCTAAACTTCATTTCTCTTAATTTGAGGAATTTACCGTTTTTCATGTCAAATCACAATCACAAAACAAATTTTGCACAAAATAATCCTAAACTGCGATGCACTGTTTTGAACATTAGAGACATTTGTAGAATTTAGTGATATGCAGAAAACGAATCATCATATGAATAATAGCAAATGCACTGATTGAGTAACACTGACGTCACCAACAATGAAACAGTCTCCACGGCATGATAATTTGATAATATTTTCTGGCAAAGTTGAACATGCGGGGAAATGTTTTATTTTGACAAGACTAAAATGGATATGGCAATGTAACTGTTTTACTGGTAAGACTAATTTTAGGAGAATAAAAAAATGAAAAAGTGGGCAACAATTTACGCTATCAACTGGAGTTTAGGGTTAATCCATTGGAGTTGTGGGTTAAAACTTTAACTATCAAAACGTCACCATACATGCAATGGCATCATTCAAATATTGAAGCAATTTTCACCATACTACCTTGAGGGGTGATTTTCTAGTACAAAAATAACCAAGAAAGGTAGAAAAACTAAAGTGAGATATGCCGGTATTGAATTATAGACATTGCCACATGAAATAAACACAAATGAATGTACAATAATGAATATCACGAAGAATACTGCCCTATTTAAAATTCATACAGAAAGAATCCTTTTTGATAAAAAAAAAGTTCCATCTAAAATTGCGTTGATCATGTGCCTTACTAAATCACCATACTTATAAAGTTGACAATAGTCTATCAATCAAAACAAAATGAACAAAACTTAACTCATTGGCTTATAAATGCAATAACTGTATGTCTAGTTTAAAGCCTATTAATAATAATTAAAGACGTACCGAGTAGCACTTTGGGCGAGTACCGAGTACTCGGCCTTTCATTACTCGGCCGAGTTACCAAGAACCAATTATGTTTTAAGAAGAACCGCCGACACACATGTGATGAATTTTGAACTTATTGGAATAGTTGTATAGACCTCCTTGTCCATATAATAGTTTTTAAAACTAAATTCCTGCTGAAATTTAATTACGCATTATTTAAAAATTTTTGTTTATGTCAAAAATTTTACAAAAAAAATATTTTTAAAATTAAAAATAAATAAATAAAAGGTATGATTAATCAAGTTGGAATTAAAACAAATTATACCAATCTATTATAGTTCTAGTCCGCCAAACAAAAATAATTTTCAAAAGCAAATAAAACAAATGTGCAGGAACACTGCAGACACGTGTTTCTGCATTACAAAGAACGTCTTTTTCAGCAAATAAAATGTGAGCTAAAGAATGTAAAGACATTTGACAGAAGAATCTGACTTTTGTCGGATGCCTTTAAATCCACGAGCTCACATTTTGTGCATTGAAAAAGGAATTCCTTGTAATGCCAAAACACGTGTCTGCACTGTGCTGTTAACATTGTTTTATTTCCATTTATTTATTAAGCAAAGGTATTTTTATATTTCTTATAACTAATTTTTGTTTATAGCAAAAATCCATTTTTAATATAAAAATTCCATATTTTCTACACTTACTTTTTTTTGCACGATTTTTAATAAATAAGTTTTGTTAAATTTGGGGACATTAAAATAAAGATTAATTCCATTGAAGCATTACAAACTTCATTATTCTCAAAATTTAAATTTGACTTGTAAATGATTGCAGAAAATTATATATGCTTGCGCTTTTTTTTTTATAAATTTTAATATCTGTCTTGGACAATATTCAATTTTTTGCAACTACTCTGTATTGGCCGAGTATCTGATCAAAATTGGGCCAAGTACCGAGTACTCGGTACGTCTCTAATAATAATAAAACACACAGTTTGAAAAGTAAGATAAGTTAAATTAAAACATAAAGTAAACAGTCAAAAGAGAAGATTGAAAAAGAAACAAATCCCAATATTTGTTCACTTTCATACTATAAATCCTAGAGTTAAAGTCATATGTTGTAGTTCTATTCGAAACATTTTTGTTAATAGATTCCTTCTGCGCTCTGAAATCTACCAAAATACACACATTTTTTAAATTTTACTATTCTTTACAAGAAAACATAAGTTGCATCAGCTCAAATTTTAGAAAATAACAGCTTTTAGAAGGGTGGGAAAACCTACATGATGCATCTGCCGCCAGACAAAAACTGTCAAAAAGATCACTGGTGTCTATAGAAAATATAGAAAACATCTAAAAGGTACATAAAGCCAAAAACAAAAGATAATTCTCTTTTTTCCCAGATGGCAACGATCAGTTATTTTATATAGCAAAACTTTGTTCTTTCATTTTTTTCCCCTCAAAACGAGCCATTTATCAATTTTAGGCATCTGAACTGTAATAAGACAAGTCGTTAATTTTAGTCCTTTTCCGCGTCGATAAATCGTCGTTTATGCTGCCATCTGGTTGATAAGCTAAAAAGTTATTTCTATTTTATTACAGAGGGGCGATTGCTAAATTAACAGAAAAAATATTGTTTTTTCCATGTTTTCTTTTATCCCAACTCTCAAAATCTATTCTATATGTTAACTTTTTTTAACTCACCAACAGTTAAGCTTCAAAAACTACACTTAGTCTTCACTCAGCAACAGTTAAGTTTCAAAAATTACTACAATCATGGCAATACAGTTTGTTTCGTCATTTACCCCACGTTTCCTTTTACCCTAACTCTCAGAATTTATTCTTAGTCTTCACTCAACAACAGTTTAGTTTCAAAAAGTACTACAAGTGGGGCAATCGAGTTTGTTTCCCAACTCACCCCATGGTTTCTTTCACCCCAACTGACTTCACTTACTTTGATCACTTTTGGAGTCCTCTTACGGGTAAAATTGTATAGAGCAAAAACAGTGTTCTTGGATTCCGGGCAGTGTGTGTTCAGCTCTTGGGTCCAAGATCGAGTTATTACCCGATTTTTGTACTGCTGCACTTGGGGCAGGCCCCAAGGCTAAAAACAAATGAAATACATAAAATATATGAATCAATAATTATGCCATATGATGCCAAATATTTGATTTGTTTTTCTGCTTTACGTAAATAAAAGTTGACATAATTTAAGCGTGTGCTATCTTTAAACTTCTCAAAAAGATCTTTTTCATCCTATATTTTTCGGGTTAACTTCACTATCATACCTTACAGTTTATGAAGCATTATTCCAAACAACAAACCGGGATCTACGTGGAATAAATACAGAATTTATAAAACTCAAGTTTAGAAGAAAAAAAAAGGCAGTCTCAGGACTGGCCAAGAGAAGCTCTGCTTTTACAAAGAGGCATCGAAAAACAATCTGAAATGTTGAAAGTACAGTAAACCCTCATTATTCGGGGCCCTGTTAAACCTTACTTTGGTTAATCCGGACAGCCATTTAGAAGTAGATACTGCATAAATGAAAAGCGAAGTAATTTTTTCTTGAGCTGTTTCATATTTCATTTTCTTGGTTTCAAAACACAATTTTTAATGTGTACAGTAGTTTATACAGTGTATTCTGTTTTGACCTACAAGACCTTTTTTTTTCACGAACCGTTAGTCTTAATGTATACTTTTATTTGCAAAAATGTTCAAAATCAGATGCAGAGTTAAGGTATTGAAAGTTTGAAGCAAAAATAAAAATGAGTCAAAAAATATGAAATTTAACTTTTTATACAGACCCTAAGTCCCCCAACTTATATTTAGGGAAATAATTTCCATTGAAAACTATTATTGACACAAAAAACTAGACATTTGTGCGACCAAACCTCAAGGAGATATTCCAGTTCAAAGTTTTAAGGAACCATACAGAAGACAAGATGGGAACTTATCACCCTTTCAGAAGAATGACAGGTCGTCAAAGTAAGAAAAACGCAGTATTTATATTTTTCATTGCTATCCAAAAATAAATGCAAATGTTATGCCGTGATAAGCAAATATACACTACAAAACTTTGAACAATTTGAAAAACCACTCTATGCAGACATATAATTTTAAACACTTGTTAAACTCCCATTAAATTATAAATTTATTACTGAAAAAACACATGAAAAAGAGATAAATACAGTAGGATCTCTGTTTAATGGCGCTTTATTTAACGATTTTCTCTATTCAAAGACGGCTTTTCACAGTCCAAAATGGTCCACTATAGTGCTAAAAGCATTCTATTTAAGGGCTCTTTCTACTTAAGGAAGATTTTTTATGGTCCCTTGAAAGTTGTTAAACAGAGAGCCAACTGTATTTATCACAATTTAGTAGTATGAATATAACTAGCTGAATAATGACCATTAACAAAATGTCTAAGAATAATTAAATTTGTTTACATTTAATTAAATTTTATATTTCTGTACACATATTTTGTTTTTTCAACATAGCAAGTTTTAAAACCATTTCTAATCCCAATCTATTTTTCAAAATGAAAAAATGTATACACTTGCTTCACTCCAGTTTATGATTTTTCAAGAGTGTATAACACACCTGAGCCTTAAGTAGTTAACATTTGGAAAGAATTATAACATTAAATTATTAATTAAAACTACTTTACCATCTCCTATAGGGGAAAAATATCATGTTCATCTGTGGTTTTTTCACAATAAAAAAATTTAAGAAATAGTAAGTATTTAAAAAACAATGAAATGCAGATTAATTTTGCATTTCTTACATGTAGTCATGTTGTTTTTGAAGTATTTATTAGCTGCTTGAATGCTTAACTGTAGGTTTACATGTTTTTAGTACATACATATATGTGTAAGAGTCCTGTACGTAATGATACTTCTAGGGGTGCTGGACCAGAGATTGCTTGGTTTCTGGTCTAGGTCAAAAAATCAGAGCTGTATTCAGGGTCCCACACAACTGGTTAAACCACAAATAGTGGTAGGTATGGGGAACCCTGGAGCGGAAAGAGTGAAAAGTGTCCTGTACACCATATTATTGTAAAAGACAACATGACTTACTGCATCAAATTGGAGATTGAGAAATAAGTTTTTTCTTCATGGATCCCTCTTCATTATAGAAATTTATTTGCAAAACAGATTAGGTTTTTATCAGACACGTGATCAAATTAAAAAAAATAATTTTGTGGAGCAGTTTCGTATTTTGTATAAAAATCCATAAAAATAACCAAAACCACTTATCTAAAATTGTTTCAGAGCTTTAATAATCATTTTCAGCATTAGTAATTATTTTTAAATTAATAAAACAGTTTAAAACACCATTTCCATCTTTGAGTATATAAGCATTCTTAATTTTCGATATATACATGTTTGACATGAATATAGCACAATATAAGCTTGAAAACATTCGTCCGGGAGATGCGGAGCAAAATAACTTCTTTGCGAAGCCGCAGAGTTTTGCCGCGGAGCAACTCCGCAAAATGTGGAGCAGTTGGCAACCCTGAGGGTATATTTAATAACTTACATGACTACAAAAATTTGAAGAAAGCCCAAAAATATGGAAAAATGCCTGAATTTGAGAATGTTTGCATATTCATTACCAGAGCATTAGAACTCCCTAATTTCTGACATCTTAAGTGTCTCCAACAAAACTAAAGAACAATTTTCTGTCTTAATATCTTAAGAAAACCAAGAAAAAAAATTGGTGAACAACATTAATTTTAAATACAGCATTGGTTTAGATAAATTTGGATGCAACTGGACTGACATTTTCGAGTGGGCTTGGCAAGAAGATGAACTGAGTTGTCCTTCTCTACTGAAAACTAAAGATAAGATTGGTCAATACAAAATTATTGATCTCAAAGTGGCAGAATCACATAGTAAAATAAAACGATCGAGGTTTTAAAAAGCAGTTGCAATCGGATTTTGAAGCGAGTAAAAAATTCGGGTCTAACTCAAAAAATCATAAAAAATGGCTCTAAATGCAAACTTTATGCTAAACTGCAAAAACAGTTATATATGCTGAAGGAACTGCAATATTAAATGCAAATTCACACTTTTGGAGTAAGTTTGTTCGATTTTGGCGTAGAAAAGTACATTTAGCAGTCTTTTGTAGGAGTTTGGCGCAGGATCGGCAAGTGGCGCAGTGGGCACATAACTGAATGAAAGAGCCTGATAAGACCCGTATTGAATGAAGCCTTTCCTTTAGTTGACAAGCATGAGTATGGTCACAGCATTTTCTTATGGGGATGCCTGGTGAGATCTTACCACAGACCACTTCCATTTTACCAACTACGCATAACAGTTTTAATGACCTCTCGGGTCCCTTCTCCTTTCAGTTAATGTTATCTCATTTGTACCCAGGGGTGCTCCTCCTCCCCCCTCTAAGTTGGATGGTGCAAACTACCCCAAGATTTTTCTCATCCTTTATCTCTTATGTTTAGCCCTTTTAGCTCAGTGATTAGGGAGTGAAAAAAGGTCGAATACGGAAGTAATTGGTGGAAAGCTGGAAATTGCTTTAAATTGTGCTGTATGGGTCTGGAATGACCATTAAGTTTTCCTCCTCCTTTTAAGTGAGCTTTAGCCGTTATGGGCAAATTAGTGACAAAAAAAAACACATGTTTTTTTATTAATATATCAATATCTCAAAAATAACGCTCCCAATGGCCAAACATATAAACAGAATACTTGTAGAGATTAAAATTCTGATCAAAATGAGTATCTACAATACATATCTTTGTTAAATACTAAGCGCACAACTTAATTTCCAATTTAGGCTCAAATCACTAATCAAGCTATTCAAGCCTGAAAGTATCTTTTTCACTCCCACTGGCCCTCCCCGAGACCCCCTGGAATAGAACATAGAAACACCAAATCAAACGGCGGGGCTTTTCTACCTACGGAAGCAGCTACACAGGTACGTAATCATCAAGTTGACATACTAGATGTTGTAGAAAACAATTTATTTCATTACAATGTACCAAAGTAATGAAAAAGGATCCAATTTTTATACAGAACTCATTCTATTTCTCAAAAGGAAGCACAAAAATACTGATAGGTTAATTTGAAGTAGAATTACCTAGAGAAAATGACTGATTTTGAGTGACATAATTTGAATTAGAAAATTTGTTATGGTAAAGGTAAAAAGTTTTCCAGTTTGCTTCTTGAAGTAAATCAATTTTTTATTTTAAACAATTTAAATATTTCATCTATAATAATAAATGTTTAGCTATGAGACGTGGTATTTATATGCGATGCGATTTATGAAATTAACATAAAATATTACAAAATAAAAGTTTTAAGTAAATGCGCATTAAAAACAATAGATTAGTATTTAGAAAAATGTATTATTACAACAAGAATTTAAAGTACAAATGGCAATCATCTGGACTTCAAAAAAGTTATGATTTTCCTATTAACGGAGTAAAATAGAAAATATTAAAGCAAAAAGTTAATATACGCAGACACTTTAAGTAGTTTTCGAACTATAGCTGAAAAGTTTTAAAAATTCAGACACATAAACCATAAACTAAAGAATTTGCCAAAATTACTATAAAAAAATTAGTCCAGAAATGCAAAAATCGTTTCTAAAAGTATGCATAGTGAAATTACATTTGCTTCTTATTCAAGATATTTTTTGCTAAATCAGCAGCAATTCATTAAAAAATATTCATCTTTTTCACAAACAATAGACGATAAATAAAAATTCACACCTATTTCCATGAATCATCAACTTTTGCATTTCATCAGTGTATAATTTCTTCAACACATATACTTAAGAGTAATTAGAAAAGTATTAAACATGTGATTATAGAGAAAATATGTTAGTACAATAACTTGAAGTACAAAGAGCATAATTTAGAAAGACATCAGGCATAAAAAGTTACCAACAATATGTAATATACATATGGGTCACCTAAAATATAAGGCTGAACATGACTAAAACATTTGAAAACAAGCAAAAGTTTAACGGTGCTTGGATGGTGATAGAAAAGTATTTAGTATTTAACAAAGATATATATTGGAAATACTCATTTTGTTCAGAATTTTAATCTTTAAAAGTAATATGTTTATATGTATGGCCATTGAGAACATTATTTTTGAGATATTGTTAAATTAATGAAAAAACAGGTGTTTTCTGTCACTAATTTGCCCAAACAGATAAAGCTCACTTAGTAGAAGGGGCAAAACTTAGTATAGTCATTCCAGACCCATACGGAATATATTGAAGCACTTTCAAGCTTTCCTCCAATTACTTCCCTATTCAACTCCTCAACCAAATTTTTTTTTATTCCATAAAAAAATTTTTTTTAAATAATTTATTCATTTAAATTATTATTATTATTGTTTTGTTCGAAAAGTTCCCCCATAACATACAAACACACACACAAAATAATTAAATTTAAAAAAAAGTTTAAAATAAAAAAATCAACAAATTTAATAAATTTAAATTTTTTTTTAATTCCCCGCCAAAAATCTTGATGGCGCAATTTGAGCCATAGTTCTTCTGTGTTCACCCTTGTTTGCATTACAATTACCTTCTGTTTTCAATTACAATGCTTATGGGAATTAAAACAAATCTACTGTTAATTACCTTAGTCTTTCTTGCTTTCTTCGGTTTGGGTTCCGATGCTGTGCAATCATTTCTGTTCTTTTCATCTTTCAGCTAAACAAAAAAACATAAAATTCATATACTTTCATAAGATATTGTGGTAATTGAAAAAGAAATACAAAACAATGAGCAACAATTTAAAATACCATACTTAAAAGAACATTCCACTGATTAATATTTAAAAATAAAATGCAAAAGAAAAATCTTAAAAGTGTCTTAGTTCTCAACTGTTTGAGTTAGCTGTAATTTAGTTCTGGTCACCATAATGGAATATCGCAATAGTGTGAGTTGCAAGAACGACGATATTTTTCTTTCGAGCTCACAAAAACAGCACAAGACAATATGATCACATGATCAATTTCAATAACATATAGTAGTAGTGGTGGTAAATTTATGGCCTGCAGAGTTGACGATGAGACACTGATTCATGAATGCTTTTTAACACTGTGCAGAATTTTATTAACTTTTGTTTTAATAATGAAAAACTGAACTGACTGAAAATTATTTAAAAACTGAAGCAGAAATATCTGGTGTTGAATTTTAATTTAAAAAAAATGTATCAAAGTGGACGTTGTCCAACTGTTTGTAGTGTTTCACTTAAGCTGCGCAACTCTTATACCCTCTGACAGGGGAGGGCTGAAATTGAGCCCTATATTACGAACTTGGATGCAGCAAACTCAGGCGGATGTTCAGTGATTGCATTTTGTTCTTTATTTTATGCGAGAAAAAAAGTAATGCTTAAAAGTAGACTTGCCAGATTCGTATGAAATATTCAACCGAGACACCGGAGTGCCCCCTTCCCTCCCAGCGTAGCGAGTGTTCAAAAGGGTTACACATCCCTGGCTGGCTTTTAGAGTTTCGAATGATAGTTCGTTCTCAATGCTATGAATAAATGGTTTCTAAATATGAACCAAAACAAGGGGTAATAATAAAAAGCAATCTTTCACGGCTAATTATTTTTAGGCTTTTATGAAATTCATCTTTTACCGGGATGTGAAGAAAACGGGCCGGGAGACCGGGATTTTTCCTGAAAACAGAGACTGTCCCGGTCAAACTGGGATGTCTGGAAAGCCTACTTAAAAGAGTGTTTTTCAATGCACTGTCAGGTGTAATAAAAATCAAAATTTTATCGATGAAAGAAGACTAAACATAAACTTGCACAATTAATTGAAAGAAAACAAGTGTCAATATTTGATGGACTACTTCTGGTCCAGTTCTTAACCAATGTGTCAGTTTATTAGAAGAAATAAAGCTACTTTTGATTGGAAAAAAAAAGCTATGAAAGAAACTTCAAATGTAACTTAGTTAAATGAATTGTTTTTATAATCAGAAACTCTCAGCATTTGAATTAACAACTTTCAAAGAAATGAACAAATTGTATCAATGATAATTAAAAGTTATATTAAATATAAATGATGAAACTGCACATCTTCACTATATATTTAGAAAAAGAAAAGCATTTAATACCTCCCAAAAGTAAAACTAATTTTCAAATAATGCTAAAATATAAGCGATAAAACATGACATGTTCAATAAAGATCTGGAAATGAAAATCGTGAAATATTTTCCCATACAACAAAAACAATTTTTAAATACCGTTAAAATATTTCTGAGAAATCTTGACAACTTCACTAAAGATTTGGAAAACAAAAATCGTGGAAGATTTTCCCTACATTGTAAAAATGTCTTTTGAAAATGCGTTCAATTTTCAGAAAAAAACTTTTTTTTTTGTCGTGTCCATGGACAATTAAATGGCTCCGTGTGTCTTCAAGACTGCGTCCGCTAGCTGCAACGCATCTGTGCTGTAGAGGACCTCTCGAAGTTCTGAAGCCAGTGGCACCATACCCAGCTGTAGAACATGTGGGATAAGGGCCGGGCACTCAAGAATGTGATCCGGAGTCAGTTGGGCATCGGTGCAGTTCTTGCAGGGAATATAAGTTCTCGTTTTGTCTTGAAGAATTTTCATCCCTTTATAGTGGTTTGTTCTTAATCTTGCAATTGTAGATGTTAGGATTATGAGGCAATCAAAGTCGGTGATGAGGGGCTTCTTAAAGGTATGTGGCAGAAGTCTATGTTTTGCGACAGCATTTGAGTCTGCTAGCGTGATGGTGGTGCAAGGTTCGCCAATGTTTCTGCCTTCTTTTGCTAGGGAATCCGCACACTCATTCCCTTCAATATTCACGTGTGCCGGTATCCATTGCAGCATGCAGGATTTTCCATTGCCGTGCAAGTCTTCGAGTAGGGCATTTATGGCAGAGGTGATGTTGGTTGCTCCGTTTTTGATTGCTTCTAAGGCCGCTTTTGAGTCAGAGAAGACTGCCAATCCATCAGTTGGGACTGAGATCTCTTGATTGGTCATGTAAAAAGTGAGTGCCTCCTTAATCGCAAGAAGTTCGCTGGTGAAGTTAGAAGCAATTATGCCTGTGTTGATTTTATGTGTATATTTATCTCCATTTGGAAGGAAGAAGAGAATGCCAGCACCTCCTTTGTTGAGGGATATGTCAGATGAGCCGTCCGTATAGACAGTCACAAAGTTACCCTGGGAGAACTTTTCAATCGTCTCAAGCCCTTTTTGTCTGAGTGTTTGTGGGTCTTCTTTTTTCGAGCATGGCTGTAGGAGGTTCAAATTAATCTTTGTTTCCTTTGGTGGCTTTCTGGGAAATAGAGGCTCTTGCAAAAAGTTCAAGGTGGAATGCTCTAACTTTATTTGGCTCCTGATGTCTCCATCAAGTTGGAGCGTTGATGATCTTTTAAGCCTTTTCCTGTCTTTCCATTCGTTGAACACTCTGGTGGAGATATGGTCTTTATTGTAGCAATGTAGTTTGCTGGTGAACTTAATGGTGGTAAGATTGCGCCAACACTCTAGAGGAGGCAGACCACATTCCTGTTCAGCTTTTTCGTTATTAGTGGAAGAGACTGCGCTAATAATAATTTTTGATGCTCGGTGTTGTATTGAATCTAATATAAGTTTGGAAGTGGCGGATGCCGGACACCAGATTGGGGCAGCATATTCAAGTTCTGGTCTAATAATAGAGCAATAAACACTTTTTAGGGTTTTAGGTCTTGATCCCCATGTAGTTCCGCAGAGTTTTCTAAGTATGTTTAATTTTCCAAGCGCTTTGTTAGAAGTTTTTTCAATGTGCTTTGAAAAGCGAAGCTCAGGGTCTAAGGTTACACCGAGATAGGTAGGGAAGAAAACCCTTTGATGTTGGAGTCTTCAATTTTAATATTTGCATTAAAAGTGCCTCTATGTCGTCTGTCAGTAGAGAAAATGCAAAAGTTTGTCTTATCAGCATTTATGGTCAAATTGAGCTCTTTTGCCCATGCGGCAGGTCTAAAAACACTGCGACAGTTTTCAAATGAGGCTTTTCTTGGAAACCATTGATTATTGTTTGATTCAGGTAGAACAACTGGTCCACAGTGCTATGGTTGGCACGATAGGTTGTTTGATAGAACTGAAGAATGTTGTGCCCGTGAGGTACTTCATAAGACGGCAGTGGATTACACGCTCCATAAGCTTACAGAGAATGCATGTCAAGGATATAGGTCTATAACCCTTGCCATTGGAAGCATCCTTTCCCGCCTTGAGGATAGGTATGATGATAGAGTTCTTCCAAATCTTGGGCAATTTGCCACTGCGCCAGGAGGTGTTAAAAATGTTGAGTAAGTACCTTTTGGCAATTTCTCCAAAGTGTACAATCATCTGACCAAAGATAACATCAGGTCCTGGAGATTTCATTTGATTAAGACGCTGAATAGCATATTCCAGTTCCCCAAGGGTAAGATTAGATGTGAAAATTTCCTCTGCGCAAAAACCTTTGTTATTCTCAATGATTGATTTATATGTCTGGTACTGTAACCTGTCCTCTACTGTGACCTTAAGTTTGCTTGTGATTTCATACTGTTTTGCAAGCATAATTGCTGCTTCCTTGTTTGTTCTTGCATTAACTCCATCCATTGAGATAACGTTTGACTGAGGTTTCTTCGACATTGGGATGCTAGAGTTATTCAGGACCTTTAATAGTTTTCAGTATTGTGATGTTCCTTTTGTGGGGTCCAGTTTGCTGCATAGTTCAGCCCACTTTTCTTTTTTGCTCTCAGAGATATCCTCCTCTATCCTGTGGCTGACTTCAATAAATTTTCTTCTAAGTTGTTCGTTATTGTCCCTCTGGAGCTCTTGACTAATAGCATCTCTCATGAATCAGGTCTTCTATGTTGTAATCCTTCCAAAACGGGACCCAGTTGTCTCGTCGTTTTCCTCTGGGGATATGGTGTTTAGCTGCTTTTTGGATATAGCTGGTGAAAAGATGGAGTAGTTGCTCAAGATCTTTGTGTTCTGGCGAGACGGAGCAGAGGTTCTCCAATTCTTGTGTAAATCCGTGCCAGTTCGCTTTGCGGAAGTTCCACGAGCGCTTAACCTGTGCAGGACATTCCTGTTCAATTGATAGGGTAGTGAGAACCGGATAGTGATCGCTAATAGCGGAGTCAAGTACTCTCCAGTGGGTTTTATCTGCAGAGTCATAGCTTATAGCAGTGATGTCAAGAGCCGATGCTGTGCCATTTGTTTTAGAGACGTAAGTGTTTTCTCCTGTGTTGAGAAAAGTCAAGTTGAGATCATCTGCGAGGTCTTCCACTTGATCTCCCTTGAAATCAAGAACTTTGCTGCCCCAGGTAGGGCTTTTTGCCTTAAAGTCTCCTGGAATGATTTTCAGGGTTCATACTCTATTTGGATGAAAAAATTCCATGACTTTTTCATGACTTCAATAAAAATTTTCATGACCTTGTTTACGAAGAGAATAACACTACTTAATCTCAAACTTGCAAAGTTTTGGAAATGAGCTTTAGCACAACGCCTATAGGAATGCCACAGCCTCATTGAAGCACTTACTCGTAATGGAAAAAATATAAGTGTACACCTAAAAAACTAAACTATTCTTATTTGTCTTCATCACTTAAATTTAAGTAAAGTAATAATGCAGTGAAACTAAAATTATGATGCTTAAATGTCTAATTTTTTTTATATATATATATATAAACAAGCAGAATAATAATGAATGAGACAAAGGTTGTATGAGTCATCATTAAGTTTCAATAAATTTGCTTCAAAAGTTGCCTTTTAGTGTCCAACAGCGCATTTAATCATCCACATAACTTGACAGTATTTTGGTTCTTTAAAGTAAAGCCCCATAGTTTAGTTATGTTTCTAAACCAGATATTTTTTGAAAAAACCATTCAGTAATGAATCAATCATCTGCTTCAAAAGTACATGATTTGTTTACTTATTTTCACATTTTTAAATGCATATAAATTAATTGATTCAGAAATTCCAGAACATGTTCGATTCTTGACATTGAACGTAGCAGTGGGTTGCATGGATTAGTTTTGTGGGCCGTATGTTGGGCACTACTGTAGTACAACTTTAGTGTATTAGAATTCCCCTTTTTCTGTATTCTATCGCCTGATTAAAGATCTTTACTTTATAGAACCTTCAACAAATTAAGATAAACTTTGATAAATTTAATAACAAAGATTTTACAAGTACTGGAATCGAACTCGGATGCAATTGGATTGCTTTTCTGAGCGGGCGTGACAAAACCAAGAACTTGCAAGTTCGCTACTACATAATATAAAACATAAGAAGTGTTGAAAATAACAGTAAATTCAAAATAAGAGATGTCCAAGCAGTAAAATCACATCCCAAAAAACGCAAGCAGCTGCAACAGAAGTGAATACAATAATTTTTCAAAATTCAGATTTGATTTTGGGATAGTTCAAATTTTCCACTTTTAATAACTCTTTTTTGCTATCACTCAATATTTGTAATGCTCTATTAGTTAATGTTATTTTATCTCTGTCCAGGATA